>NW_025334571.1:0-225747 GCF_014858855.1 Bufo gargarizans
AACATAACATTCCACATAAATTATACCACTTGGGTAGGGAATCCAGTGCCGTTGTGGAGGCTATTGGAAAATCCCAATGACCGGTAAGAGTAATCGTCTCTGTTCCCCGGCGCCTCCACAACGGCACTCCAGGAGGATTAATAGAGAAATAAACTCTAGGTGGGACTACTGCAGATAAAACTTTTCTGCCATATGATAGCTCATGACTTCTGAGTATATCTAACTTATAATGTTTAAAGAAAGTATTTGGATTTTTCCATTGTAGCTGCTGTACATATTTTGTTTCTACTGAGGCTGAGGCGTTTTCCGCCCATGAGGCCGACACAGCTTCTGGTAGAGTGTGCGTTTATCACTTCAGGAGGGGTCAAGTTTCTCTGTAGATAGCAAAATTCAATGGTGTTCCGGATCCATCTGGATATAGTGCCTTTGCTTGCCGCTGATTCCCTTGCACTGCCCTGATATTGAAGGAGGAGATGGTCCGATTTTCTGAATGTCGCTGAGATTTCCAGGTACTTAGTAGACATCTCCTGACATCCAGGTTATGGAATTTGCTCTCCAGGTCAGAAGTTGGATTCTCACAAAAGAATGGAAGTGACACCTCCTGTTGGCGGTGGAACCTTGAGGCCACTTTAGGTAGAAACATTGGGGTGTGGTCTAAGAATAATCCGGTCTTCTAAAAGTGTAAGATAGGTGCTTTACAGGAGAATGCCTGAATCTCACCTACTCTCTTGGCTGATGTTATAGCCAGCAAAAAGGCAGTCTTTAAGGACAGGAGTTTAAGTGAGATCTCTTCTAAAGGCTCAAAGGGTGCCTCCATTAGGACTTCTAGCACTAGGTTCAAGTTCCACGGGAGAATGGTCGAATGAACAAATGGGCATTTTCTGAATGCTCCTTTTATGAACCTCTTTATTAATGGAAGGTCTGCCAATCTTACATCAAGGAAGCTACTTATGCTGAGACTTGTACTTTTATGGTGTTGGGTCTGAGGCCCTTATCCAGGCCGGCCTGTAAAAAGTCCAGTATGAGTGGGATATTAGTCTCCTGACTGTGGTATATCCTGTTCTCCTGCAAATCTTAGGAAGGCTTCCCATATTCTTTTATAGATCTGAGAGGTAGAGGCCTTTTTACTGCATAGTAGGGTAGATATTACGGAATCTGATAGACCTCTTTGCTGTAAGTGAACCCGTTCACTTTCCTGCTGTTAAGTGAAGGTTTGCTACCTCTGGATGAAGTACCGGCCCCTGACGTAGTAGTACCGGATATGATGGGAGAGACCAGTATTGACCTGCCGACAGATTGTAGTGGAGGGGAAACCAGGACCTTTTGGGCCAAAAGGGGGTGATTTATATTAGTTGTGCTTTCTCCTCTATTATTTTCATTAGCACTTTGAAATTATGTTGAACGGGGGAAATGCGTACAGGAGATCTTTTGGCCATGGGACAGGACAGGGCGTCCACCATCAGTGGGTGATCCCTGTTGGAGAGGGAACCGAATAACTCGAGTTGTCTGTTTTTCTGGTTTGCGAAGAGATCTACTTTTGGTAGCCCCCATTTGAGTGTTATTTGTCTGAACATGTTGGGATCTAGAGACCACTCTCCCCCTTTTAGAACTTCTCTGCTGAGATAGTCTGCTATTTTGTTTTCCTCTCCTTTCAGATGAACTGCTACCAGGGATTTTATATTCTTCTCTGCCCAGCTGAAAATTTCCCCTGTCAATTTTTGTAGTTTTTTGCTTCTGGTACCCCCTTGTCGGTTCAGGTAGGCTACGGTAGTAGCATTGTCGGACAGTATCTTTACATGATGGGTCTTTACGCATGGAAGAAGATGTGTTAGCGCCTCCCATACTGCCGACAGTTCTCTTACGTTTGAAGAGGCTGCTGACATCTCTGGACTCCAGGAGCCTTGGATTACATGACACCCTGTATGGGCTCCCCAGCCCCAGCTGCTGGCGTCAGTGGTTATAGTGATCTGGTTTATCGGTCGCCAAAAGACTCCTTTTTGGAGGTTTCTTTTATTTTCCACCACAGGAGAGATATTTTCACTTTTAGTGGAATTTCTACCTTCCTGTTCTAAACAGGAAGAGCTTTGTTATCCGTCCCAGGATTCTAGGAGAAACTTTTGCAAGATTCTCGTGTGATGTTGTGCCCATTGCACTGCGGGATCAGTGGATGTCAGATGACCTAACAGTCTCATGATGTCTCTTATGGTCACTTTCTTTGCTTCGCAAATTTTTGAGACCTTTTGACCTATGTTTATCTGTTTTTCTGGGGGCAGGAAGGACATAAGATTGTGTGAATCTAACAGTATCCCTAGAAATTTTTTCAGTTGACTGGGAACTAAGTCGGATTTTTTTGTATTTATTAGCCAGCCTAGCTCGGTCAGTTTCTCCTGCACCAGCTGTAGATGACCCTGGAAAACCTGAAGAGATGACCCCACTATCAGGAGGTCGTCTAGGTATGGGACTACTAGGATACCCTGAAGGTGTAGGAACCCTGTCACTTTGGCCATGATTTTTGAGAAAATTCTTGGGGCGGATGATATCCCAAAGGGAAGGGCCTGAAACTGGAAGTGAAACTCCCGACCTCCCAGAAGAAGGGCTATCCTGAGATATTTTTGGTAGGCTCTGTTTATGGGAACATGGTAGTATGTGCCCGCAAGGTCTATAGTTACCATGTAGCAATTTTTGGGTAGGAGATTTACTGTGGATCTGATCGACTCCATTTTGAATCTTTTGTAGGTCATATATTTGTTCTGTTTTTTTTAATGGTCTGTTGATAAAGAAATGCTCTGGAGGAGTCGTATCGAATTCTAGCTTGTACCCCATGGATATAGTGCTTATGATCCAAGGGGCGGACGAGATCTTCCCCCAAGCTGTGGTAAACCTTCTTAATCTGCCCCCTACTTGATGCCTGGCATCATTGACTGGGCTTAGAGGTAGACTCAGGGTTAAAAAGAAACCCCCTTCCTCTCCCTCTGGAGGATTGCCATCTATTAGTGTTATCCCTCCTCTTCTGGTCTGTTCTATTTCTCCTTTGGCTACGAAAGGACCAACGTTGTTGGTAGAATTTTGATTCTGATGGAAACCCTTTCTTTTTGTCAGACGCTTTCACTAAAATGTCCTCCAGAACTGAACCAAAAAGCTTATCCCCCTCCACGGAATGGCGCATAGCCTACATTTTGAGCTAGCGTCTCCCGTCCAAGATCTAAGCCACACAGCTCTTCTTGTGGAATTGGAGAGGGCCGCGGATCTAGCTGATAATTTCACCAGATCTGCTGATGCGTCTGACAAAAAATTACATGCCTGCTTAAGGGTAGGTATTGAGGCTAGGATTTCTTCCCTAGAAGTCCCGTCTGCCAGGTGTTCTTTCAATTGGTCTAGCCATATTGACAGGGATCTTGATGTGCAGGTAGCTGCTATACTGGGCCTGAGCATGGCTGTGTTTGTCTCCCAGGTTCGTTTTAATAGTCCCTCACATTTTTTATCCATGGGGTCTTTAAGCAGGCCCATGTCCTCAAAGGGAAGACACGTTTTTTTTGGATATTCTGGCGACCGGCGCATCAATTCTAGGTGTCTTATCCCATAGAACTGAATCCTCTTCCAGGAATGGGTATTTCCTTTTAAAGTAGACCGGTATTAAATTATTTTTCTCCGGATATTTCCATTCTTTTTTAATTAAAGTTTTAATATTATTATGGACGGGAAAAACTTTTCTCTTTTTCTCTCCCAGTCCCTGGAACACCTTGTCCTGCACGGACTGAGGCTCCTTGGTCTCTTCAATTTTCATTGTGGCCCTGATGGTCCTTAATAATCTCTCGGTTTCTTCTGGGCTACAGAGGTGTTTCCCTGATTCCTCTTCAGAGGATTCGGATTCCTCAAGAGACACTACCTCTCCCTCTTCGGAGTCAGGCTCCGGCTGATGGTGCGACACCTGAGATTTTTGCGAGGTGGAGGGCTGAGGAGAGCATGGAGGGAGTCTAGCATCAACTGCCGAATTCACCTCCTCTTTAATCATACCACGAATGGATTCCAGAAGAGAGGGTGATTCTTCCGACACTATTTTGTCCGTACACTTGGGACATAGTGATTTTTTGGTTTTAGAGGGTAGGGATTTTTTGCACACAGCACATCTCTTTTTAGACAAAGATTCCCCAGATCTTCTAGTGCTGGTATCCTGGCCCTGAAAGGTAATATTTGAATCTCTTTTAGGGCATGTAATAGCCTACGCTACCACCAGCACCACTAGTGAGGGAAAAAGTGGGAATAGTGTGCAATCTCCCCCCCCCCCCCCCTAAACGGGGTTAACACATAAGGGAAGGAGGCTTACCGGGCTCTGGGCGGAAGGATCCACAGGTTTGCGAGTTTCAGGAGCTTCCATGGGAGCCGACATGTCAGCAAGCGAAGCAGGACGCCGACTCCTCGCTTCCCAGTTCTATATCCGCCAGTCCTCTGACGTCACACGCCACCGGAAGTGACGCCGAGGACTGGCAAGCTCACTTCCGCCTGTGCCTGCGCATACGCGCTTAATCCCTCGTTCCTTTAATGAAACTAAGGAACGGAGGCCTGTGGCTGCCTTCATGGACGGACTTACGCCTAAGGTACAGGGCAGTCCGTTACCCTCCACCTCTGCACGGCCCTCCCGAACGGGGAAACCCTCCAGGCCGTGCGCATTAACCCCCGCCGTAGCAGGAGCGGCTTCCACGCGATCCCGAGGACAGGAAACAACAAACTGAAGCAGGTAAGGGGAGGGGGCCTTTTAAACTTAAGCTTCTACGTTGTTTCCTGTCCTGGGGAGGCGGGGACACCCTCCTGGAGTGCCGTTGTGGAGGCACCGGGGAAAAAATCATTGAATTCCCTTCAGAGCAGGAGATTACAAAAAGCCTGGGATATCTCGACATTTGGGTTTGGAATGTAAAACAAGAGGATCACCATCGACCCATTTTTTTAATCACATGGGCCGGAACTCCATTTTTAGAAGCTGCAGAAGCAGCCCCAATACGGAATGAGTGCCCAGGGATGGCAAGTGGGTTATACCCGAGACCTGATGCCAGTGTCCTGATATGAGATATGAACTGAATAGAGGACAGAAAATTCTTGTGGAAAGGCAACAGCGGGCCATCAGGGGGAGCGTCTTGCAGCAGTGCTAGCAATTGTTGGAGGACCTTGACCGGACACCAAACATTGGAGGTTCTAAAAAACTTGACCTCAGTAGGAGGCCCGTGCTGGCTGGTCTTGGTGGAAGGTAACCGGAGGAAAAAATGGTCCTGGGTCCAGGACAATTGCTGCCTCTGCAAACCCTGATGCTTGGAGGTGGTGCTAGTGAACTCGCCTGGCCTAAGGAAACCGTAAAATCCGAGGTACATAGCTGCCTTAATGACCAAGCTGGGAGAGTGCCCAAAAGGATGACCATCCAACGCAGAAGAAAGTCTCCTAAACATCTCACTGGAGACAGGCTGTCTTCGGCCAAGAGAGGCATCCCCGCTCTTCTGGATTCCCCTAAGTGCAGCCTTGACTGCTTGTACCGAAAAAATAGAACCTCCGCCCGGACTGTGAAGCATGGAGCAGTGCTGGATTCCAGCTAAGTACAGCTTAATAGTATTATAAGACAGCCTGAGGTGGAGATGACAATGGGCGATGAACGCCAAAATGCAGGAGATGTTGTCCAAGGAACCTTGCGGGTGAGACCTGGAGAATTCCTTATAAGTTTTAAGGCCGGCTTGATAATTCCTGGCGATGTTGGAGGAGAGGGAATGTTGTACCAGGTTCCTGGCGTATGAAAGGAGGGACTCTAATCCATCACCAGGGAATTGAAGGCTGAGGGAGGGGACCCCGTGGGATCTGCTTCTGGCATCACCTGGAAAAAAAGGGGGTAATTAAAGCGGGACAGAGCATCCGCAGCTACATTCTCGACTCCTGGGATGTGACTACAAACAACATGAAAGCTATGGGAAAGGGAGAGCCAAACTAGTCTGCGGAGGAGGGACATGTTCTTGAGTGATTTCGCCCTGCCTTTCAAGATAATGTCGACCAAAGCTTGATTATCGGTGACAAACATCACAGGCGCATTGGCCCACTGATGTCCCCAAACTTAGGCAGCCGCCACAATAGGGTAAAGCTCTAGGAGGGAAGAGGAGCTCAGACCTTCGTGGTCCGACTGGACTTCTATGGGCCATTGACCAGCCATCCAATGCGACCCAAAAATAGCTGTGAACCCTCGGGAAATAGCTGCATCAGAAAAAACGGTGGGGTATGACGGCCCCCAAGAAGGCACAAAAAGGGAATTGCCGTTCCATGAGGATAGGAACCGTGACCACATGGCCAAGTCCGCCATGGCTTGGCTGTCCAGATGGATGATGCTGTTCTGGTCAGGAGCCGAAGGCAGCAACTGGAGCAGCCTGGAGGTGAGCGCCCTGCCCTGTGGCATGATCCTGGAGGCGAAATTGAACCGCGCCAACATATTGTGGGAAATTACTGCCCGGCAACTAGCAAGTTTCTCCTCCGGAAGGCTGGCCTCCATCCAGATGGAATTCAAGATGATGCCTAGAAATATCACCCTATTGGCGGGACCCTCCGTCTTAGCGTGGGCCACAGGGACCTGCAGGCTTGAAAAAATTTGGAGCAGAGTAGCCAGATTGCCCGACCCGCCACGCGGATCCTCGATGATCGGGAAATCATCGAGGTAGTAGATGACCGTAGGCAAACCGCCATGATGAAGGAGGATCCAATGCAAAGCCTTGGCAAATTTGTCGAACAACCATGGACTACTCTTAGAACCAAATGTGAGTCTATTCGCAAAATAGTAGCGACCAGTCCACTTGAGTCCATAGTATCCCCATAAATGCGGTTGAATAGGAAGGAGCTTGAAGGCGTCTGCAATATCCGCCTTCGCCAACCAGGAAGCCCTGCCGGAGATCACAATGGACTT
Organism: Bufo gargarizans; assembly: GCF_014858855.1. Classification (NCBI taxonomy): domain Eukaryota; kingdom Metazoa; phylum Chordata; class Amphibia; order Anura; family Bufonidae; genus Bufo; species Bufo gargarizans. The sequence goes on from NW_025334571.1 coordinate 6,923, forward strand.
AATCACCTCATCAATAGAGGAATATTGCATCGAGAATTCCTCTGATGGGATAAGTGAATTGAGGCTGGGTGTGGCAGAAGCATGAGGAGCGGACAGATCATAAATTAATTGTTTTTTATTGGATGATTTTTTAGATACCAGGCCGATAGGGTTAATACGCCAGGAAGAAAAAGGAATAACTTCAAGCGGGCCAATGAGGAAACCCTTATCAACCTCTGACTGGAGCAACTCGTCAACTGCCGCCGGGTCCCCAGAAGCAGACCGCAAGTTACCACCCTCCCAAGACATCTGAGGGAGGGCAATAAGGCCTGTGTGGAAGCCTTCCGCCAAACCAGACAACAGGAATTGCACAAACCCTCTGTCATGATGATCCCTCAGAAGGACACCTAGCAGATCAAGATTAATGTCGGCTAGTCAGGACTGCTTGGCAGACCTCTTGAGACGGGCGGAACGAGGGTGAGCCCTGAAGCACCTTGAGCAGATGTGGAGAGCCCTGCAGCCTTTGAAGACACAACCGCTCACATTAAAGTTATTACAGACCTTGCTTCTACCCAGGTACACTATGGGGCGACCAAGTTTGTCAACCCAGGGGGCACCCAGTTGGGACCCCGAGGGGCCAGGCAGGGACCTATCCTGAATGGGGTTGACAGAGTTAGGACACCAGTCTGAGGAGTGAAATATGGACTGGCACACTGTACATGAAGGAGCCCTAAGACCCGCAAAGTGGCGGCAGAAAAGCTCCATGTCGATGTTGGCCCAGTTGGTGAAAAACTGGAACTGAACCAAGGCAGCCGCAGCCTTAGCCGAGAAGGAGCGGTGGTAGTCGTAAAACGACGAGCCACCATACTTGTGACCAACATCGGTGACAAGGTAGAGATAAGCACCTTGAGCAGATGTGGAGAGCCCTGCAGCCTTTGAAGACACAACCGCTCACATTAAAGTTATTACAGACCTTGCTTCTACCCAGGTACACTATGGGGCGACCAAGTTTGTCAACTGGAACTGAACCAAGGCAGCCGCAGCCTTAGCCGAGAAGGAGCGGTGGTAGTCGTAAAACGACGAGCCACCATACTTGTGACCAACATCGGTGACAAGGTAGAGATAAGAGTCTAACTCCTCTCTCCTTTTAGGCTGAGCTGATCAAATGATGTCCCTAAAAAGACTGAATGCCAGCATGAATTCAGGGATGGAGAGCTTCCTATTAAGCCTTGCGTCCTTGGCCTTCAGCGCGAGAGAGACATCACCACAGTTAACGACCCTGTTTTCAGGAACGTCATGTGAGGCGATGAGGATGGATGGGATGCCAAGTTCACATCCTTCCCAGCCAAAATATCTTTTTTAATGCCATCCGGAATGAAATGGAAAGGTGCCACCTGGGGGGTGAGACTGGTTATACCTGGCGAAGACACCTGAGAAGCAATGGGCACTGCTGGAGGGTATGACGCTTGGGGGTGTGCGGAGACTCAATACTCCAGCACCATCACCCTGGACTGAACGTCCGCAACCGAGCTGACCAGGGAGTCAATAGTGGATTGTAACTGGGACAGCGACTGCTGAATGGACGTAATCCCCGACTGGACACCCGACGGGTTTGGGCTGGTCATCAGCAACTTATACAATTCTGCCTTACGAGCAGAAGCCGGGTGAGGAATCCTCTTTCTGTTAAGTTATGAGATCAGCTTGGGAATCGTCCAACTTCTCAGGGACATGGTGCCAGACTGTCTTGAAACAGAAGTTTCTGGGACTGACATGGTGGCATCCACGTCCGAGGCTCGCGACATGCTCAACCTGAAGAGAAAGAGACACTTCTGGATGACTATGCATGACCGGAAGGTAGAACGACCAGCGCCAGGAGGAGAGAGGCTTGTGTAAAGTCTGAGTAACGTACCTGAAGTTGCTGGAGAAGACCCGTGAAGATGTTTTTATTTAATCCGACCTAAGCAAAGTGTCGGATGAATGGAACTGGCTAGAACCTGGAAGAAAAAAGTAGGACATGCAGACTAACCAGACCCCTAACCAATACCCGGCCGGTAGGAAAAAAACGGAGCGAAGCCCGAGCGTGCTGGGAAATGAGAGAGAGAGCACGAACGAGCATGAGGTGGAGGAAGAGGAAATCGGCCCCGAGATGGGCAAAACCTTGAAAACAGGTGACAGGAGTGACTGGATCTGAACAGAACCACCGGAGGTTGTGACGCGAATAGATCGATGACCAATGACCCGTGGAGCCAAGGTGACCCAAGGTGGAGACCATAAGGTGAACCGAACGAGAGTGACAAGTGAACGCGGCCTGTGAAAAGCAACCTGAGCATGCCTAGCCCGGAGGGCATATGCGAACCCTATGGAATCCGAGAGGGCATAGTGCGGAAAGCGAGAACCGAGCAGCAGGAGTGAAGACGGACGGAGCCTGATAGAATCAGGAGAGGAGACACAAGGAGGAACCCAGAAATACCGCACCACGTAGCCCAGCAATGGACAGACCTGGCAGTGCCAGGAAGGGGTGAACCAGAAGGGAATGGGCTTGGGTGAACCAAGCGTGGAAGTGTGGACAGGGCCTATGCGGATAAGGAGGAAGACTGTAAAGTTCGGGTTTCTACCAAACTTTTGGATTTTTGGACCCTGGACCCAAACCAGAACATTTCTGTAAAAGTTCGGGTTCGGTGTTCGGCGATTTCTTAGAGCTTTTTGTCATCTTGTGCCTATAAAATATTGACACATATGAGTACATACATCTTAGTACATTTGTTTGTTTATACAATACCGATCCCGGGTTTCCGTCTTTAGCTGGAACCTTGATATGTCCTCATCTCTCATCATCCGACTCCTATCTCTCGAATGTGTGAGCTAGGATGACAAACACGTAATTGGTTTATGTACACCCATTTCTCTATAATTTTATCCCCCTTTGGGATTTTTATCTTGTAGACCACAGGTGACAACTTGTCAGTGATGTCATAAGGTCCTTTCCAGGAAGGTAAGAATTTTCTCTCCTTCACTTGATTCCGGGTGAAGTTATAGAGATAAACCTGATTGGAAATTTGATATTACTTCTGTGTAGTCTTCAGATCGTAGTATGTCTTAGCAGTTACTGCAGCTTTCTCTATATTCTTTTGGGCAAACGTAAAAGCATACTGCAGGTGCTTGCATAGATTTTCTATATATTGATGAGATGTTGAAGCGTTTATTAAACTGTGGTCTGTAGTCCGGTAGAGCAAATGCTGGGGTAACACCATCTTCCTGCCTGTGATAATTTTGAAGGGAGAAAGTTTGGTTGCCGCGCTCGGGGTGGCTCCGATGGCCATGAGAACTAAAGGCAAATTGACATCCCAGTCCTCACCGAATTCATTGATAAACTTTTTTAGAATGTTCACAATAGATTGGTTATAGCGTCCCACTCCACCACTAGAGGCCGGCCGATAAGCTATATGTAGTTTTCTTTTTACCCCCAGTATCTCCCACATCTTCGTCATCACCTCACTGGTGAAATGACTTCCACAATCGGACTCGATGCGTTGGGGAAGACCGAATCTGGAAAATACATGGCTAATGAGTAGAGATGCTGACACACTTGAGCTGCATGTTTTACAAGGCAAATATTCCACCCATTTTGTGAACAGACAAGTCACAGCATGTATCTGTTGCCTTTTGATGAAGTTGATACTGGTCCAATGAAGTCAATTTGGAGGTCTGACCATGGCATGGACATCCCCCTTTTCATCAGCGGTGCCCGATGAGTGGGTGCCTGTGGCTGGAATTGAGAGGGGAAATTTGACATCCTTGACAATATGTGCGAACATCTTGCAACATATGTGGCCAATAAGCGTAGTCCCGTAATAATTTGTACGTTAACTTCTCACCCCGGTGACCAGCTGTTGGGGAATCATGGGCATGTTGTAACATCAAACCTCTGTATGTTGCGGGTACTACCCATTGTACAATACCATTCTTTGAGGTCCTTATCAACAACCTATCCTGTAACGAGAATTAGGACTTACCCTTCATCAAAAACCGTAACTTTTCTTTACCTGCACAGTCTTCCTTGGTTTAAGGACAATTCTGAGGATCTGCCATGTGTTTATAAAAGATACAAATTATTGGATCCCCTTTTGGCTCACAATGAGATCTTCATTACGGGAATCTGGGCTCTATTGTAGCACATTGGCTTCGGCTTCCCTTTGGGCCTGCCTTCTTGCCATGGCATCCACTTGGCCAGTTCCCATGAGGTCATCAACATCCAACACTTCTCCATCCTTGGCTGCTTGATTGGTGAGGGAATCTGCTAGATCATTTCCTTCCTTATCCAAACCTGGATATTTTGAATGACCCCTTACCTTTTTCCAGTAAATGGTAAGACTGTGGCTATTAACAATCTCGTCGATCTTACAAAACATCCTACCATGCTTGACTGGCTTGTTATTGCTTCTCATCATGTTGGATCTTTTCCATCTGGGGAAATTCTCCACAAAGCTATTATGAATATAATCAGAATCTGTGATTATGGCAAACTCTTTAATATCATATTTGTACGGCTTTGTACACAGCGGCAAGTTCTGCAACCTGGCTACTTTTGGGACCAATTTTGTATCTGACAGACATCTCTGGGAACATATTATTCCACATGATTCCGATACCTGCTGCAACCAGTGTACGTTCAGTCCCTATATCCGTATGGAAAGAACAGCAGTCAACATGCACATGAAAATGATTTGCAATACTCCTTTTCATAAGACTTATATGGAGATGAAGATTGTTCTTCCAGGAAATAATTTTCCTGTGATTCACCTTTATGTTCTGCATTGGAAGAATCATGAAGTTCAGCTAATCCTTGAGCAAGTGGATTCTTATTATTTTGTTTGTACCTGATCTGGCCATCCCATTAAGGACATCGTCCAGGCGGTTATCCTGCTGTTTGACAGATTTCCATCCTTGATCCTATTCACTTTGCAAATATTGCAGTGGTTGGAGTGCAGTTTCCACAATGATCCTTTTACCTTGGATAAAGCTCCTGAAATATTGGAAAGCCCACACGGTTGACAATAATGCTTTCTCACAATCGTTGAATTTTACTTTAACTGGTGACAAGGACTTGCTGGCATAGGCGATGATCTTGTTCAGGTTTTCCTTTTTCTGGAAAAGGACTGCACTCACGCTTTTGTCGGTGAAACCTGTTTCCGCGAAGAAAGGTTTTCCACCCTCTGGACAGGCAAGGCATGGGGCCTGGACAAGCTTAGCCTTTAGCTCATTCACAGCTTGCTCATGACGTCCACTCCATTCCCATTTCACTCCTTTCTTCAGCAACTGCAAAAGAGGTTTTGTAATTTCGGCATAATTATCTATGAACTTACGTGAATAGTTCATCATACCCAGGAATGATCTCAACTCCTTGAGATTTGTAGGTGACTTGTTTTTGATCACTGCCTTCACCTTCTTCTGTGGGTTGATTCCATCAGCAGTGATTTCGTGATCTAGGAAATTAACCTTGGCACGACACCATTGAGCCTTCTGGGTTACTACATGCCTCAGTTCTGCAACATGTTCCTCAAAAGTAGTTTTTTTTTATCAGGATGTCATCCACATAGGATAAGGTGCCTCGTCTTATGCATGAACACAGAAAATTCATGGCCCGCATTTATGTACCCGAAGGGCAGTCGGGTCCATGCATATGTTGTTTTCCAAACGTGAAGGCCAGTTTGTATTGATCCCTCTTGTCCACTTTAATCCTCCAATATCCTTGCGTACAATCAAGGGCAGTGAAAATTGTGGATCCATTTACTCGGGCCAAACACTAGTCAATGTATGGCATGGGCCATCCGGACATGTAAACACGTTTGTTTAACTGCCGGAGGTCCGAGCAGAGACAAAATTGACCATTGGGTTTGAGAATCCCAAGTATAGGATGGTTGAATGAGCTGTGTACCGGATGAACGATGCCCCGCCTCTCCAAGATTTTGACGATTTCCGATAGTGACTCGTAATACGCCAGCGGAAGTTGGTATTGTTTGACATAGACAGGGGGTGCATTGGGATCTGTCTGGATTCTTGCAACATGTAGTTCAGTTTCCCCACAATCATAAGAATCCTTGGCAAACATGTCCTGTAATTCTGTGAAGATCTTCTTTAGCTGTTGATGCTCTGACTCATTGGAGCATGCGTCAGCTATAGATATTTTCTCTTCCACCCGTTCCTGAAATTATGGAAAGATTTCAGGTTGACTTAACTCGTAAGCTTCTTCAAGCTCACTAGTTAAATCATTGTGAGTATCGTGTACCTTATCTTTTTCTCTTTGGCATGACTCGTATTCCTTTTCATCAATCTCATGGTTGTAAACCAATGATGACTGTTCGATGTGGCACGTACTTTCTTCAGAACTGAAAGGATAAACAGAGTGGATTTTGAATAACCCCTCGGGTGTTGAGGAAAAATGTTGCTCCACTACCTGTTCTTCTGTTAGGTATTCATCAGGAATAAGTCCAATGACATCATTCTGGAATCCAAAAGTATAGTATTCCGAATCCATAGCTAGACAAATTACAGTGTCCTTTTGCAGAGATATGCTATGGGGAGCCATGTTATGGATTACCATATGCAATGGATCCTGATGGATGTTTATCATAGGCGTAGGCTTTACCTTTAGGCCGAGTTGCTGCATCCGGTTGGACAAACAGATCAAAGCATCTGCGTTCAAATTTTGTCCCTTCTTCACTTGAATGGAAAGAAGGAATGGTTTTCATCCTTCAGGGATTTTAACCTCATCAGCAACCATGATACTCACGGCATAGAGCATCTGTTCTCCCCATCTTAAGGCTTGCTCTACATTCTGGAACCCCTCTGGGTCTCCCGGTAATCTGGACCAAAGACTATTATTGACCAGATCAATTTACACGGCAAATCAGTGTAGAAGGTCGTTACCTATATACATCTGATACCGTGGTTCATTCAACACGACTAGGGTTGTACCAAACTTTAGGATTTTTGGACCCCGGACCCGAATCTGAACATTTCTGTAAAAGTTTGGGTTCGGTGTTCAGCGATTTCTTAGCGCTTTTTGAAAGGCTGCCAATCAACAAGCGTTTAACTGTCTGACCTTAGAAGCCATCACAGCCATGCCTACTAATGTCATGGCTGTGATTGGCCAGTGCAGCATGTGACCCAGCCTCTATATAAGCTGGAGTCACGTAGCGCCGCCCGTCACTCTGCTGTGCTTAGTGTAGGGAGAGGATGCTGCTGCTGTGCTTAGTGTAGGGAGAGGATGCTGCTGCTGTGCTTAGTGTAGGGAGAGGATGCTGCTGCTGTGCTTAGTGTAGGCAGAGGATGCTGCTGCTGTGCTTAGTGTAGGGAGAGGATGCTGCTGCTGTGCTTAGTGTAGGGAGAGGATGCTGCTGCTGTGCTTAGTGTAGGGAGAGGATGCTGCTGCTGTGCTTAGTGTAGGGAGAGGATGCTGCTGCTGTTACTAGTGTAGGGAGAGGATGCTGCTGCTGTGCTTAGTGTAGGGAGAGGATGCTGCTGCTGTGCTTAGTGTAGGGAGAGGATGCTGCTGCTGTTACTAGTGTAGGGAGAGGATGCTGCTGCTGTGCTTAGTGTAGGGAGAGGATGCTGCTGCTGTGCTTAGTGTAAGGAGAGGATGCTGCTGCTGTGCTTAGTGTAGGGAGAGGATGCTGCTGCTGTGCTTAGTGTAGGGAGAGGATGCTGCTGCTGTGCTTAGTGTAGGGAGAGGATGCTGCTGCTGTGCTTAGTGTAGGGAGAGGATGCTGCTGCTGATACTAGTGTAGGGAGAGGATGCTGCTGCTGTGCTTAGTGTAGGGAGAGGATGCTGCTGCTGTGCTTAGTGTAGGGAGAGGATGCTGCTGCTGTGCTTAGTGTAGGGAGAGGATGCTGCTGCTGATACTAGTGTAGGGAGAGGATGCTGCTGCTGTGCTTAGTGTAGGGAGAGGATGCTGCTGCTGTGCTTAGTGTAGGGAGAGGATGCTTCTGCTGTGCTTAGTGTAGGGAGAGGATGCTGCTGCTGTGGGGGAGATAATAGGACAGAATCTTTAATCAGAACTCGAATTGAACTCAGCGATCTACATAGATTTTGTTGTGTGGGTGCAGGGCACAATCTTTTTACCCTGCCCTGAGCCCAGTGACAGAGAAAAATACCTTTTACCCGTCTGTTAGTTAGGTGGGCGGTGGCGGCCATTTTATGCACGCTCAGTGCACCAGCCCTGCGTATGTGCATTTGTGACACTCAAATCCAAGCTTGAAATACTGCAATAATAATATGGTCTTAAAAAAACACCCTTTTTTGGCAATATCCTACATCTGGGGCCTTTGCAGCATTAGTCAGTGTGCAATTTAAGCTAGAAATACAGCTATAATTTTCTGGGTTTTAAAAAACACCCTTTTTGGGCAAAGTACACATTTTTACAGCCCTTGCTGCATCTGCACGTGTGAAATTCAAGCGTTATATACAGCTGTCATATTCTATTAGTAAAAAAAAACACCTTTTTTTTGCAAAATACTTAATATTGCAGCCCTTGCTGCATCTGTGATTTTTAAAAACAAGTTTTAAATACTTCAATAATTTTCTGGCTTTGAAAAAACACCCATTTTTGGCAATAACCTTCATCTTGAGCCTCTACCGCATTAGTCAGTATGCAATTTAAGCTAGAAATACAGCTATAATTTTCTGGGTTTTAAAAAACACCCTTTTTGGGCCAAATAGTTAATATTGCAGCCTTTGCTGCATCTGTCATTGTGAGATACAGCCTTTACATACTGTGGTTCTATTCTGCTATTAGAAAAACACTGATTTTGGGCAAAAATCTTTAATTGCGGCCTAGTCTGCATCCGTTTGTGTGAGATACACCCTTTAGATACTGTGGTTATATTCTGCTATTAAAAAAAACACCCATTTTGGGCAAAAATCTTAAATTGTGGCCTAGTCTGCATCTGTACGTGTGAGATACAGCATTTAGATACTGTGGTTTTATTCTGTTATTAAAAAACACCCATTTAGGGCAAGATCCTAAATTTGAGAAATATTAGGAGAGCGTCAAATAAGGGATGTGGCCCCGGTCGTGGTGCTGCTGTTGGAGCTCCTGTTGCAGGGAGAGGACGTGGTCGAGCTCCACGTACAAGTGGAACCCCTTCCTCAGGTGCGAGTAGGCGACAGAACCTGCAGCGGTATTTGGTCGGGCCTAATGCTGCTCTACGAATGGTGAGGCCTGAACAAGTACAGGCGGTAGTAGATTGGGTTGCTGTAACAATGGAAAAATGAGCGAGCACTCATACACTTGGCAACCAATCTGACATATGCAGAAAATATTTATTAATAAATTCCCATAAAATTCAAGTAATAAAAATTATAAAAACAGTGTATTATAGCAATGACATACAAAAACTACAATCACATAAACTATAGTAGATATAATAGTATAGTCGATATTGTATTGAATGATAAAATATATGATAATAAAATGTTCGATACTAATCTATAGTCGATAAATTCACTGATATAAATCACACACCAAAAACTTCAAGTATTGTCCAGGCCTTATATATGCTGTTATTGTGAAGGGGGAGGTAACGCCTCTGTGAATCTATCTTGGGGTTGGTGACAGTGGCTCCAGTTCCTTCACATTGTCTCCCACCCAGTCTCCTGCTGAAAGACCACAGTTGGCAGGGCCGGCCTTAGGTGTTCAGGCGCCCTGTGCGAGATAACCTTGTGGCGCCCCCCCCCCCCCCCCAAAAAAAAAAAAACACTGCTTGTTGCTGGCATCATGGCATAGGCTGGCTGACTATCCAACCAAGTAGTTACCAGCCCTCACACCCCAAAGGCCGGTGTAATGTTATACTTCCCTAGTTCGTGAGATTTCCCTACCCTCGTCACTTCCGGTCGCACCGGACATGACGTGAGGAGGTGTGCCGCGCAGGCGCACAACGACAGGTTAGGGAAATTTCACAGCAGAGTGCGCATGCGCCAGGAGCCTCGCCGGCGGTTAGGGTAGGGAAAAACTATGGGCCAATGCGCAGGCGCAGTGATCGGATGGATGTTCTCAGCTGAACACCGGCCGACACTGCGCATGCATCGGGAGCCTCACCAGCGGTTAGGGAAGGGAAAAATTACGTACGGGCCAGTGCTTTTTCCCTACCCTAACCGCTGGTGAGGCTCCCAGCGCATGCGCAGTGTCGGCCGGTGTCCAGCTGAGAAAATTCGTTTCCAATGTAGTATTAATAACTAAACAATTAAATAATAAACATATTGCATTGTCTACTTACCGCCAGGACAATTAGATGATCTGGACTCTGGCTGCAGTCTGGCTCTGGGGACTCCATTGTCACTCTCTTCCCCCCCCCCTCCCTCTCTTGTCACTCTTTCCCCCCCCCCCCTTCCCTTGTCACTCTCATTATCCCCCCTCTCCCTTGTCACTCTCATTATTCCACCCGCCCTCCCTTGTCACGCTCATTATTCCCCCCCCATCACTCTCATTATTTCCCCCCCCCATCACTCTCATTATTCCCCCCCATCACTCTCATTATTTCCCCCCCCCCCCATCACTCATTATTTCCCCCCCCCATCACTCATTATTCCCCCCCCATCACTCATTATTCCCCCCCCCATCACTCATTAGTCCCCCCCCCCATCACTCATTATTCCCCCCCCCATCACTCATTATTCCCCCCCCCATCACTCATTATTCCCCCCCCCATCACTCATTATCCCCCCCCCCCATCACTCATTATTCCCCCCCCCCCCATCACTCATTATTCCCCCCCCCCCCATCACTCTTATTCCCCCCCATCACTCATTATTCCCCCCCCCATCACTCATTATATTCCCCCCCCCATCACTCATTATTCCCCCCCCCTCACCATTATCCCCCCCCCCCATCACTCATTATTCCCCCCATCACTCATTATTCCCCCCCCATCACTCATTATTCCCCCCCCCATCACTCATTATTCCCCCCCCATCCTCATTATTCCCCCCATCACTCATTATTCCCCCCCCCATCACTCATTATTCCCCCCCCCCCATCACTCTCATTATTTCCCCCCCCCCCATCACTCACGTTATTTCCCCCCCCCCATCACTCATTATTCCCCCCCTCACTCATTATTTCCCCCCCCCCCTCACTCATTATTCCCCCCCCCATCACGCATTATTCCCCCCCCATCACTCTTATTCCCCCCCCATCACTCATTATTCCCCCCCCATCACTCATTATTCCCCCCCCCATCACTCATTATTCCCCCCCCCATCACTCATTATTCCCCCCCATCACGCATTATTCCCCCCCCCCATCACTCATTATTCCCCCCCCCATCACTCATTATCCCCCCCCCATCACTCATTATTCCCCCCCCATCACTCATTATTCCCCCATCACTCATTATTCCCCCCCCCCCATCACTCATTATTCCCCCCCCCCCATCACTCTCATTATTTCCCCCCCATCACTCTCATTATTTCCCCCCCCATGTCACTCTCTTTCTTTCCCCCCCATGTCACTCTCTTTCTTTCCTCCCCCATGTCACTCTCGTTTCTTTCCTCCCCCTCCCCCCCTTGTCACTCTCTTTCTTTCCTCCCCCCTTGTCACTCTCTTTCTTTCCCTCCCCCCTCCCCCCTTGTCACTCTCTTTCTTTCCTCCCCCCTCCCCCCTTGTCACTCTCTTTCTACTCCCACCTCCACCTCTAGTGTAGCGTGGCCGAGCTCTGTTAGGTCCGCGGTACAGGAGCATTTGTTTCCTGTACCCGGCCGGACTGAAAGGAAGTGCACACTAAGTGAGCACTTCCTGTCAGTCCGGCCGGGTACAGGAAACAAAAGCTCCTGTACCGCGGACCTAACAGAGCTCGGCCACGCTACATTAACAGGCGCAGGATTCTTTAGAGCGGCAAGCGCTCAGCCTCAGCCACTCAGGCGGCGCAGAATGAGGGGCGCCGCCAGCCGCCCCCAACTTATATAAGTAACTTTTTTTTTTTTAAACCGCAACGGGCGCCGGGCGCCCCCTGCTGAATATAGGAGGAGGGGGGGGGGGGGGGAGAAAACATAAGTGCCGCCTCGCCTGCCCATATTACATTGCGGGCTGTCGGCCGCCCGGCGCCCCTGTTGCTATGGCGCCCTGTGCGGCCGCACAGCCCGCACACCCCAAAGGCCGGCCCTGACAGTTGGCACCTGCAGCCGATGTCCTTCAGTCCTTCACCTCACCCCCTTGCAAATCAGCCAAGCAGTCTGACCCCCAAGTCATGCAGCAGTCTCCTCTGCTTTTTGCTGACTCTGTTAGCAGGGTTTCCCAGGGCCATCCACCCAGCCCTGCCCCAGAAGTGGAAGAGATTGAGTGCACCGATGCCCAACCACTTATGTTGAGTACATGGGAGGACCATCGCAGCATGTCTCAGATGATGACGAAACACAGGTGCCAACTGCTGGGGCTTTCGAAAGTATGCAGACCGACAAGGAAGTCAGGGGTGAAGACTGGGCGGAAGATGATGTGGAGGACGATGAGGTCCTCGACCCCACATGGAATCAAGGTCATGCGAGTGACCTGTGTATTTCGGAGGAAGAGGCGGTGGTCGCACAGAGCCACCAGCACAGCAGAAGAGAGAGCAGGGTGCAAAAGCGGAGCGGCCGTCCTCTAGACAGTATGCCTGCTACTGCCCACCGCAGCAAGGGACCGAGCACACCAAAGCCAGCCCCAAGGAGTTCCCTGGCGTGGCAGTTCTTCAGACAATGTGCTTACGACCAGACACGAGTGGTTTGCACGCTGTGCATCAGGGCCGGACTGGGGATAAAAACCAGCCCTGGAAACAGTTGCACACCGGCCCCACAGCATTGCGTCATTATTTACTTGTTTATAAAGGGGGAAAGCATTAATTTTATAACAAGTGTGTAAACACGAATATGAACTTTGCCCCACAATAGCTCTTTTGTAGAACCCCCATTGTTCATATTATCACAGTAGACCAGCTTTTCCCAACCAGGATGCCTCCAGCTGTTGCAAAACTACAACTCTCAGCATGCCCAGACAGCGTTTGGTTGTCAGGGCATGCTGGGAAATGTAGTTTTGCAACAGCTGGAGGCATCCTGGTAGGGAAACACTACAGTAGACCATTATCCCATCCAATTGGGTCAGAACTAAGAATATTTATTTACAATTGGTCACTAGGCCCAAACCCCTGAAGACGCCAAGTGTTTGGCGAAACATGTCGGGGGGCAGATAGCGTGTTTTTTAGCCAGTGTATGCATGGCTAGGAAGTGATCTGTTGAAAACACAAAGAGAGAGAGTGTACCTCATGAGGGCGACTGCTGTTTAAAGTAGCGCACTGTGCCAAAAACAGAGCGCAGTAACGTAGCACTGGGGCACCGTAATAATAGGCAGGAGAGCCTCAAACAGCTAATAGTTACAAGCGCCCTCTAGTGGAATCACTCAGTAAACAGAGTCACTGGCACTATTGATGTATGTATCTAGCAAGCATAGCTGATTATTTTAATTGTAGTGTTCGAAACATTTTAAGGACAAGTAATAAATGTTAAATTTTAGACTTAGTAACACGTGTCAATCAGGGACATCTATGGTCCTAGTGACCAATTGTAAATAAATATTTGTATAGTCCCAACACGTGTTAGGGAGAGATATGTAAAGGTGGTCAGAACTAAGAATAATCACAGAACTTTACTTTAAAGTAGAGGTGGGACGAATCCAATTTTTTTCAAATCCGAATTCGAAAAGGTTCTCGAATCTCTCGAATCTTTCGAATCTCGAATCCTGTACATAAGAATTGTGTGAACAGTGTAAGAAACAAAGTGACCCAAACTCAATATTCTTTTAATATGAAAAAATAAAGAGTCCTTTTTTAACAAAGTATTCGGATTTGGTTTCGAAAAAAATGGGAAATACAGGGTAATACAGCGCCCCACACCTCTGACATCCAGTGATGTCCCTTTGACGTAGATGTTCTATGTCCTCATCTTCTCCTTTCAGACCTTCAGATCAGACCATCATTTTTCAGCCATTTTGTGTCTCTGCAGTTTGAGAAACAAAATCTTAGTTTATAACTTTTCCATCATACTCGCATCTTTTGGACAAATCATCCTACTAGCCCCAATACTGTGCCGCTGTGCTCCCCAATACTATACTGCAGAAACAGATAAACCCCTGATAATACTAGTACCACACAAAGCCCCCCCCCCATATAAAATACCCCTTCTTTGTGGCCTCAGTAGATGCCCCCATAGTGCCCCCCAATAATGTGCCAGTAAAAAGGGACCCCCATAATGCCCTCCAATAATGTGCCAGTAAGTGTCCCCATAGATTCCCCCATCATATGCCAGTATCAAGTGCCTCTCTCCTCCCCCCCACATGTCCCAGTATCATAGTGCCATCTCGCCCCCCCCAAAGTGCCAGTATCATAGTGCTATCTCCCCCCAATGCACCAGTATCAAGTGCCTCTCTCCTTCCCACCCCCCATGTGCCCGTATCAAGTGCCAAACCCTGCCATGTGCCAGTATCAAGTGCCTCTCTCCTTCCCCCCATTTCCCAGTATCATAGTGCCATCTCGCCCCCCAAAGTGCCAGTATCAAGTGCCTCTCCCCCCATGTGCCAGTATCATAGTGCCATCTTCCCCCCAATGTGCCAGTATCATAGTGCCATCTCCCCCCCAATGTGCCAGTATCATAGTGCCATCTCCCCCCCAATGTGCCAGTATCATAGTGCCATCTCCCCCCCAATGTGCCAGTATCAAGTGCCTCTCTCCCTCCCACCCCCCCACCCCATGTGCCAGTATAATAGTGCCATCTCCTCCCCCCCCCCATGTGCCAGTATCAAGTGCCTATCTCCTTCCCCCCCCCACATGTGCCAGTATCATAGTGCCACCCCCCCTCCAAATGGGCCAGTATCATAGTGCCAAACCCCCCAATGTGCCAGTATCAAGTGCCTCTCTCCTCCCCCCCATGTCCCAGTATCATAGTGCCATCTCCCCCCCAATGTGTCAGTATCATAGTGCCATTTCCCCGCCAATGTGCCAGTATTAAGTGCCTCTCTCCCCCCCACATGTGCCAGTATCATAGTGCCATATCTCCCCTCTCCAAATGTGCCAATATGAAGTGCCTCTCTCCTTCCCACCCACCCACCCCTCATGTGCCAGTATCATAGTGCCAAACCCCCATGTGCCAGTATCAAGTGTCTCTCTCCCCCCTTATGTCCCAGTATCATAGTGCCATCTCCACCCCATGTGCCAGTACCATTGTTCCATATCCCCCCCAATGTGCCAGTATCATAGTGCCATCTCCCCCCAAATGTGCCAGTATCAAGTGCTTCTCTCCCTCCCACCCACCCACTCCATGTGCCAGTATCATAGTGCCATCTCCCTCCCAATGTGCCAGTATCAAGAGCCTCTTTCCTTCCCCCCCATATGTGCCAGTATCATAGTGCCATCTCCCCCCACCCCATGTGCCAGTATCAAGTGCCTCCCGCTACCCCCATGTGGCAGTAACAGTCCGATATAAAAAAAAAAAGCACTTAGCGATGCAGCCTCTTCCTGTGTCCCACGCTGTCTGTCCATATATGGAGTTAGTGCTTGTGTATTCTAATTTAGCCTGTATTTCAGAAAAGTTTCTGCTGGGACTCGAACCCACGACCTTCTGTATCAGAGGCAAGGCACTTAACCACACAGCTACAATAGCTGCATAGCCACTGACTGAAAAAATATGAGACTTCTACTGTAGACTCATTTATAGCTTTGATAGCTAGTGTATATCCATACAGGACAGCTGCCCCAGCGCACTCAGCTCTGCTACATCTATACACATAACAGCTGCCCCAGCACACCCAGTTCTGCTACATCTATACACATGACAGCTGTCCCAGCACACTCAGCTCTGCCATATCTCCATATATCTATCTACTGTATAGTAATACTTAGAGATATATAGATATAGCAGAGCTGAGTGTTCAGGAGCAGCTGTCATGTGTATAGATGTAGCAGAGCTGGGTGTGCTGGGGCAGCTATCATATATAGAGATATCAATTAAGTTTATGATGAACAGAGACACTTGCGCTGCCGTTAGATATATCTCTGAGGCTGATGTTATCACCTTGTTTGCTGCTGCCTAGTATTGGGGTGAGTGTCCAACCTGTTCTCACCTTTAATAGGTGGCTAATAGCTATATATATATGTATATAATACCGGCGCTGGCATACAGAGAGGGTAGGGGAGGGTGAGGATTATTATATGTATATGCACAGGACGCTAATTACAAGACTTCTACCTGTTATCTGTCGTTCGTGATGTGGTGTGATCCCGTTGTTCCAGGAAGCGCTGTATCGATCTGCTAAGATGCTTCTTGCTCTAACTCTCACCTAGCGCGCTGCCCCGGCCGGTAGCTTGCGCACACGTGGAGAAGCCTGCAGGGATGAGTTCAGGAGCGTCTTCGTGTGACGTCACAACTTCGCTCTGGGTGCCTCCAAAGGACAAATTTCCATCCGCCTGTATTATATACATATATATAGAGAGAGATATGTTAGAGCTGAGTGTGTTGGGGCAGCTGTCATGTGTATAGAAGTACACTGGCTATAACAGCTATAACAGAGTCTACAGTAGAAGTCTCATATTTTTTCAGCCCGTGGCTATGCAGCTCTTATAGCTTTGCCTCTGATACAGAAGGTCGTGGGTTTGAATCCCAGCAGACACATCTCTCTCGTAGTGTGCAAGTTGTGACACACGCAGGGCGTCTATACAGTAGTAATGGAGGTGAGAGAAGGCCGCCGTCGTTACAGTATGTGGTGTTTGTTGCAGTCGCTACACTGGCCAAGTAGCCTCTTCACTGTCAGCACAACTGGCCGTGCGGCAGTGAAGGCTACCGGCCTAATGGAAATTTTCCTGGTAGGCCAGTCCGGCCCTGCTGTGCAATCAGAGCCTGAAGTGAGGCATAAACGTTCTAAACCTGAGCATGACCAGGCATTTAAGTGCAAACTGCAAAGCACAAGCTGCAGTGGGGTAGACACCACAAAAACAAAGAAAGGTCTCTGGCTCCTCCTGCTTCCTCATCTGCTGCAGTCTCGGCCTCTTCATCCACCTCTGGAGTGACAGTGCCACCTGCCACCCTGCAAACAGAGGATCTGCCACCAACACCTGGGTCACCAAGCATCTCCACAATGTCCCACGGAAGCGTTCAGCTCTCCATCTCCCAAACACTGGAGTGGAATAGGAAGTACCCCGCGATCCCTAGCCCTGAATGCCACAGTACGTCGTGCCCAGCCACCACTACTTTTCCAGGCGTGCCATCCCTTCCCTGCACAACCAAGTAGGGGACAAAATCAGGTGTGCACTGCGCAAGGCCATCTGTGGCAAGGTGCACCTGACTACGGATACGTGGACCAGTAAGCATGGCCAGGGCCATTATATCTCCATAACAGCACACTGGGTAAATGCAGTGGCGGCTGGGCCTGAGGCGGATAGCAGTTTGCCGCATGTCCTTCCACCACCGAGGATTGCAGGGCGCTTCAGTTTGCCTCCTGTTGCCTCCTCCTCCTACTCTGCTTCCTCATCCTCTACCAGCTCCTCATCCGGTCAGCGCAACACCTTCACCACATACTTCAGCACAGCCCGGGGTAAACGACAGCAGGCAGTTCTAAAACGTATCTGTTTGGGGGACGAACCCCACACCGCGCAGGAGCTGTGGACGGGCCTTGAACAACAGACCGATGAGTGGTTGCTGCCGGTGAGCCTCAAGCCCGGCCTGGTGGTGTGCGATAATGGGCGAAATCTCGCAGTAGCTCTGGGACTAGCCGGTTTGACTCACATCCCATCCCGTGCAAATTCAGCACATGCTTAAAAATGACCCTGATATGTCAGAGCTGCTGCATAAAGTGCGGGCCGTCTGTTCGCGCTTCCGGCGTTCACATCCTGCCGCTGCTCGCCTGTCTGCGCTACAGCGTAACTTCGGCCTTCCCGCTCACCGCCTCATATGCGACATGCCCACCAGGTGGAACTCCACCTTGCACATGCTGGACAGACTGTGCGAGCAGCAGCAGGCCATAGTGGAGTTTCAGCTGCAGCACGCACGGGTCAGTCGCTCGGCGGAACAGCACCGCTTCACCACCAATGACTGGGCCTCCATGCGAGACCTGTGTGCCCTGTTGCGCTGTTTCGAGTACTCCACCAACATGGCCAGTGCTGATAACGCCATTCTCAGCGTTACTATCCCACTTCTAGGCCTCCTTGAACAAACGCTGCTGGCGATGATGGAAGAGGATGTGGAGGAAGAGGGATCATTTCATAGGGTTTCCGGCCAGTCATTCACAAGTGGCTCCGAGGGTGGGTTCCTGCACCCACAAACGCCAGGTACACAATTGTCCAGCCAGGGCACAGTTCTGGAGGATGACGAGGTGGAGGAGGAACCATGTTCACAGCAGGGTGGCACCCAGACCAGCTCATGGCCATCACTGGTGCGTGGCTGGGGGGATACAGAGGACAGCTTTTCGTTGCCTCTGGGCAGGCTGGCACACATGAGCGATTACTTGCTGCAGTGTCTCCGCAACGACCACTGAGTTGCCCACATTTTAACTTGTGCTGATTACTGGGTGGCCACGCTGCTGGATCCCCGTTTGTACCGTCCTTAATTCCCTCACTGGAGCGTGATCGTAAGATGCGCGAGTACAAGCGCGCGCTGGTAGACGCGCTGCTGGTGGCATTCCCACCTGACAGCGGGGGCACAGTGGAAGCACAAGGCGAAGGCAGAGGAAGAGGTCGCCAATGCAGCTGGGGCACCGCCAGCACCTCTGAAGGCAGGGTTAGCATGGCCGAAATGTGGAAAAGCTTTGTCAGCACAACAACCAGCACCACCAGCTGATATGGAACTTCTTAGCAGGAGGCAGGATTTCACCAACATGGTGGAGCAGTATGTGTACACACGCCTACACGGACTGAATGACGGGTCTGCCCACTTCAACTTCTGGGTCTCCAAATTGGGCACATGGCCTGAGCTTGCCCTTCCATCACAGACAAGTGCAGCCGCCTGTCCACAGCCAATGTGGACAAGCTCACGTTCATGAACCAGGCCTGGATCCCTCAGGACTTGTCCGTACCTTGTGCAGAATAGACATGTATATCGGCACTAACCAGCCATTGTTATACTGCAGCGCAATTGCTCATTCTTGTATTTTTTATATTTTCCACTCTTTTGGGGTGTACCCTAATAAAAAAATAATGTAAACCAAAAACCAGTGTTGGCTACCTCGTCCTCCTCCACCGCCGCTTCCACTTACACCGCTACGTCCACCGCCTCCTCAAACTCCTACTCCATATGGGCCTCCACCTCATAAATCAATATTTTTTTTTATTTGTACGGATTTTATTTTATGTCATTTCACAAATTTGTCTGTTACATTTTTGGGTAAAATTCACCAACTTTTGGGTGTGATATACCACTGCTATACCTAGTAGACAGGTTTAAAAAAAATCACTAATTAATCTGTTACAATTTCAGGTGAAATTCACAAATTTGGCCGAGCTGTGAGAGTGGAGAAGAGCACTGCCCCCAACAGAGAGATGGAGGAGGAGACCCACTGACTGCAGAGAGAGGAGTGAACCTCCACTAATGGCCGAGCTGTGAGATCGGAGAAGAGCACTGCCCCCAACAGAGAGATGGAGGAGGAGACCACCGACTGCAGAGAGGAGCGGACCTCCACTAATGGCCGAGTTATGAGAGCAGAGAAGAGCACTGGCACCAACAGAGATATGGAGGAGGAGACCACCGACTACAGAGAGAGGAGCGGACCTCCACTAATGGCCGAGCTGTGAGAGCGGAGAAGAGCACTGCCCCCAACAGAGAAATCGAGGAGGAGACCACCGACTGCAGAGAGAGGAGCGGACGTCCACTAATGGCCAAGCTATGAGAGCAGAGAAGAGCACTGGCCCCAACAGAGATATGGAGGAGGAGACCACCGACTGCAGAGAGGAGCCGACCTCCACTAATGGCCGAGCTATGAGAGCGGAGAAGAGCACTGCCCCCAACAGAGAGATGGAGGAGGAGACCACCGACTGCAGAGAGAGAAGCGGACCTCCACTAATGGCCGAGCTGTGAGAGCGGAGAAGAGCACTACCCCCAACAGAGAGATGGAGGAGACCCACCGATTGCAGAGAGAGGAGCGGACCTCCACTAATGGCCGAGTTGTGAGAGCGGAGAAGAGTTGTGCCCCCAACAGAGAGATGGAGGAGACCACCGACTGCAGAGAGGAGTGGACCTCCACTAATGGCCGAGCTGTGAGAGCGGAGAAGAGCACTGCCCCCAACAGAGAGATGGAGGAGGAGACCACCAACTGCAGAGAGAGGAGCGGACCTCCACTAATGGCCGAGCTGTGAGAGCGGAGAAGAGCACTGCCCCCAACAGAGATGGAGGAGGAGACCACCGACTGCAGAGAGAGGAGCGGACCTCCATTAATGACCGAGCTGTGAGAGCAGAGAAGAGCACTGCCCCCAACAGAGAGATGGAGGAGGAGACCACCGACTGCAGAGAGAGGAGCGGACCTCCACTAATGACCGAGCTGTGAGAGCAGAGAAGAGCACTTCCCCCAACAGAGATATGGAGGAGGAGACCACTGACTGCAGAGAGAGGAGCGGACCTCCACTAATGGCCGAGCTGTGAGAGTGGAGAAGAGCACTGCCCCCGACAGAGAGATGGAGGAGACCACCGACTGCAGAGAGAGGAGCGGACCTCCTCTAATGACCGAGCTGTGAGAGCGGAGAAGAGCACTGCCCCCAACAGAGAGATGGAGGAGGAGACCACCGACTGCAGAGAGAGGAGCGGACCTCCACTAATGGCCGAGCTGTGAGAGCGGAGAAGAGCACTGCCCCCAACAGAGAGATGGAGGAGGAGACCACTGGCTGCAGAGAGAGGGGCGGACCTTCACTATTTGCCGAGCTATGAGAGCAGAGAAGAGCAGTGCCCCCAACAGAGAGATGGAGGAGGAGACCACCGACTGCAGAGAGGAGCGGACCTCCACTAATGTCTGAGCTATAAGAGCGGAGAAGAGCACTGCCCCCAACAGAGAGATGGAGGAGGAGACCGCCGACTGCAAAGAGAGGAGCGGACCTCCACTAATGGCCGAGCTATGAGAGCGGAGAAGAGCACTGCCCCCAACAGAGATATGGAGGAGGAGACCACCGACTGCAGAGAGAGGAGCGGACCTCCACTAATGGCCGAGCTGTGAGAGCGGAGACGAGCACTGCCCCCAACAGAGATATGGAGGAGGAGACCACTGACTGCAGAGAGAGGAGCGGACCTCCACTAATGGCAGAGCTGTGAGAGCGGAGTAGAGCACTGCCCCCAACACAGAGATGGAGGAGGAGACCACCGACTGCAGAGAGAGGAGCGGACCTCCACTAATGGCCGAGCTGTGAGAGTGGAGAAGAGCACTGCCCCAGACAGAGAGATGGAGGAGGAGACCACCGACTGCAGAGAGAGGAGCGGACCTCCACTAATGACCGAGCTGTGAGAGTGGAGAAGAGCACTGCCCCCAACAGAGAGATGGAGGAGGAGACCACCGACTGCAGAGAGAGGAGCGGACCTCCACTAATGGCCGAGCTGTGAGAGCGGAGAAGAGCACTGCCCCCAACAGAGAGATGGAGGAGGAGACCACCGACTGCAGAGAGAGGAGCGGACCTCCACTAATGGCCGAGCTGTGAGAGCGGAGAAGAGCACTGCCCCCAACAGAGAGATGGAGGAGACCACCGACTGCAGAGAGAGGAGCGGACCTCCACTAATGGCCGAGCTGTGAGAGCGGAGAAGAGCACTGCCCCCAACAGAGAGATGGAGGAGGAGACCACCGACTGCAGAGAGAGGAGCGGACCTCCACTAATGGCCGAGCTGTGAGAGCGGAGAAGAGCACTGCCCCCAACAGAGAGATGGAGGAGGAGACCACCGACTGCAGAGAGAGGAGCGGACCTCCACTAATGGCCGAGCTATCAGAGCGGAGAAGAGCAATGCCCCCAACAGAGAGATGGAGGAGGAGACCACCGACTGCAGAGAGAGGAGCGGACCTCCACTAATGGCCGAGCTGTGAGAGCGGAGAAGAGCACTGCCCCAAACAGAGAGATTGAGGAGGAGACCACCGACTGCAGAGAGAGGAGCGGACCTCCACTAATGGCCGAGCTGTGAGAGCAGAGAAGAGCACTGCCCCCAACAGAGAAACGGAGGAGGAGAACATCGACTGCAGAGAGAGGTGACCCTCAACTAACACCCATCACAGGACATTACAGGAGGTAGAAGAGGACTACAACTCCTAGCATGTCCAGCCTATTATTAGTGACATCAGAGGAAAATACAGGAGGTAGAAGAGGACTACAACTCCCATGTCCAGCCTGTTATTATGTGGTATCAGAAGATATTACAATAGGAGATAAATAATGGAGAGAACTACAACTCCCAGTCTGCTATGTGATATCAGAGGATCTTCTCTCTCATTCTAAGCTCCGCCCCTTCAGGTCACATGACGTCTTTAAAGCATCTGCGCCATCATTCCGCAGCGCTATATAGCTCCCGCCCACAACTGCTGGGATCACAAGAAAGTGACGTCACCGCAGGTCCTGTTGCTCAGTGGTGTGTGTAAGTTGTAGTGATTGTTTGTGGGCGGGGCCAGAGGAGGATCTGCCCCCGGCCGCCATGATGGAGTCTCCCCTCCCAGGTAACAGGAGCTGTGCACGGGTCTGCTCCGGGCTGACACTGCTGGATGTGCGGGGAGATTCCAGGCGGCTCCGCCCCCTCACGTGACTTGACGTTATCACAGGTCATTGACTACATCTTCCCCTGTGCAAAGCTGAGCTGCGCCTTTTCCTTCTCTGGTCACATGACAGTGACGTCACCGCAGGTCCTATACCACCACCTATCTGTACTGCTGAGCCACGCCTCTTCCTGCTCTGGTCACATGACGATGACGTCACCGCAGGTCCTGTACCACCACCTATCTGCACTGCTGAGCCACGCCTCTTCCTGCTCTGGTCACATGACGATGACGTCACCGCAGGTCCTTCCGCTCTCAGTTTCCATGGAGAAGCTGCCCCCGGCCCCCATGATGGACGCTCCCCTCCCAGGTAACAGGAGCTGTGGACGGGTCTGGTCCGGGCGGACACTGCTGGATGTGCGGGGAGGTTCCCGGCGGCTCCCTCTCGGCCATGTTGGTTCCGGGCACAACTCGGGCAGACCCCCCGGGTTATGCCTGGCACATATCAGTCCTCCCAGACTGCGGCAGACATGGCTCCCTGGGAGATGTGAGGGGGAGGCCGGGCGGCCATCATGGAGACAGAGCGCGGGGCCTGCTCCTGTGCGGCCCCGGCCTCCGTCCATGTCTGGAGCAGGTCAGCTGCGGCCTCCATCCAGGGGAGTAATGCGGCCTCTGTGGCCTCCTGGTCTGTCAGGGCGGTCACCACAGCCGGAGGGGCTGCTCTCCAATATGGCCGCCGTCCAGCCCCCCGGCATTGTATATAGGCTTCCCTACAGAGCTCAGGAGGGCGACATCAGGGTCTACACCAAACACAGCCCTGGAGTCGTATAGATGTCCACCTCCTTGTCCTCCCCCAGATTACACCCCGCAGGGATGGAGATGTCCTCACCCAGATTACACCCTGCAGGGATGGAGATGTCCTCACCCAGATTACACCCTGCAGGGATGGAGATGTCCTCACCCAGATTACACCCTGCAGGGATGGAGATGTCCTCCCCCAGATTACACCCTGCAGGGATGGAGATGTCCTCCCCCAGATTACACCCTGCAGGGATAGAGATGTCCTCCCCCAGATTACACCCTGCAGGGATGGAGATGTCCTCCCCCAGATTACACCCTGCAGGGATGGAGATGTCCTCCCCCAGATTACACCCTGCACTGATGGAGATGTCCTCCCCCAGATTACACCCTGCAGGGATGGAGATGTCCTCCCCCAGATTACACCCTGCAGGGATGGAGATGTCCTCCCCCAGATTACACCCTGCAGGGATGGAGATGTCCTCACCCAGATTACACCCTGCAGGGATGGAGATGTCCTCCCCCAGATTACACCCTGCACTGATGGAGATGTCCTCCCCCAGATTACACCCTGCAGGGATGGAGATGTCCTCCCCCAGATTACACCCTGCAGGGATGGAGATGTCCTCCCCCAGATTACACCCTGCAGGGATGGAGATGTCCTCCCCCAGATTACACCCTGCAGGGATGGAGATGTCCTCCCCCAGATTACACCCTGCAGGGATGGAGATGTCCTCCCCCAGATTACACCCTGCAGGGATGGAGATGTCCTCACCCAGATTACACCCTGCAGGGATGGAGATGTCCTCACCCAGATTACACCCTGCAGGGATGGAGATGTCCTCACCCAGATTACACCCTGCAGGGATGGAGATGTCCTCACCCAGATTACACCCTGCACTGATGTAGATGTCCTCCCCCAGATTACACCCTGCAGGGATGGAGATGTCCTCCCCCAGATTACACCCTGCAGGGATGGAGATGTCCTCCCCCAGATTACACCCTGCAGGGATGGAGATGTCCTCACCCAGATTACACCCTGCAGGGATGGAGATGTCCTCACCCAGATTACACCCTGCAGGGATGGAGATGTCCTCACCCAGATTACACCCTGCAGGGATGGAGATGTCCTCACCCAGATTACACCCTGCAGGGATGGAGATGTCCTCACCCAGATTACACCCTGCAGGGATGGAGATGTCCTCACCCAGATTACACCCTGCAGGGATGGAGATGTCCTCACCCAGATTACACCCTGCAGGGATGGAGATGTCCTCACCCAGATTACACCCTGCAGGGATGGAGATGTCCTCACCCGGATTACACCCTGCAGGGATGGAGATGTCCTCCCCCAGATTACACCCTGCAGGGATGGAGATGTCCTCCCCCAGATTACACCCTGCAGGGATGTAGATGTCCTCACCCGGATTACACCCTGCAGGGATGTAGATGTCCTCACCCGGATTACATCCTGCAGGGATGTAGATGTCCTCACCCGGATTACACCCTGCCGGGATGGAGATGTCCTCACCCAGATTACACCCTGCAGGGATGTAGATGTCCTCACCCAGATTACACCCTGCAGGGATGTAGATGTCCTCACCCAGATTACACCCTGCAGGGATGTAGATGTCCTCACCCAGATTACACCCTGCAGCGATGTAGATGTCCTCACCCAGATTACACCTTGCACTGATGTAGATCAGTGTTTCCCAACCAGTGTGCCTCCAGCTGTTGCAAAACTACAACTCCCAGCATGCCTGGACAAACTAGAGGCACACTGGTTGGGAAACACTGATGTAGATATTCACCTCCTTGTCCTCACCCAGATTACACCCAGCAGTTATGTAGATGTCCTCATCCAGATTACACCCTGCAGGGATGGAGATGTCCTCACCCAGATTACACCCTGCAGTGATGTAGATGTCCTCACCCAGATTACACGCTGCAGTGAGGGTTACACCTAGAAGGCAGTGGTTTATGTATCGTTTCCTCACCCTCCTGTAACGCGGCATGCCTGGTGAGGAACCTCCCATGGTCCGTTTTCCACCATCTAGGACCGTCTACAGAACACTCAGTATAAGGTTCAGTGAGACAGACATAGGTGATTCTGTGCTGATACTTTGGTTTCCATTTCCTTCGATGTCTGACAACCATTCTCTTACACTAGAGAGTCGATAGTCTCACTGCTTTTACAGTAAAGAGTCCATAGTCTCACTGCTCTTATGGTAGAGAGTCCATAGTCTCACTGCTCTTACAGTAAAGAGTCCATAGTCTCACTGCTCTTACAGTACAGAGTCCATAGTCTCACTGCTCTTATGGTAGAGAGTCCATAGTCTCACTGCTCTTACAGTATAGAGTCTATAGTCTCACTGCTCTTACAGTAAAGAGTCCATAGTCTCACTGCTCTTACAGTAAAGAGTCCATAGTCTCACTGCTCTTACGGTAGAGAGTCCATAGTCTCACTGCTCTTACCGTAAAGAGTCCATAGTCTCACCGCTCTTACAGTATAGAGTCCATAGTCTCACTGCTCTTACAGTAAAGAGTCCATAGTCTCACTGCTCTTACAGTATAGAGTCCATAGTCTCACTGCTCTTACAGTACAGAGTCCATAGTCTCACTGCTCTTACAGTATAGAGTCCATAGTCTCACTGCTCTTACAGTATAGAGTCCATAGTCTCACTGCTCTTACCGTAAAGAGTCCATAGTCTCACTGCTCTTACAGTATAGAGTCCATAGTCTCACTGCTCTTACCGTAAAGAGTCCATAGTCTCACTGCTCTTACCGTAAAGAGTCCATAGTCTCACTGCTCTTACAGTATAGAGTCCATAGTCTCACTGCTCTTACAGTATAGAGTCCATAGTCTCACTGCTCTTACAGTATAGAGTCCATAGTCTCACTGCTCTTACAGTATAGAGTCCATAGTCTCACTGCTCTTACAGTATAGAGTCCATAGTCTCACTGCTCTTACAGTATAGAGTCCATAGTCTCACTGCTCTTACAGTAAAGAGTCCATAGTCTCACTGCTCTTACAGTAAAGAGTCCATAGTCTCACTGCTCTTACAGTATAGAGTCCATAGTCTCACTGCTCTTACAGTATAGAGTCCATAGTCTCACTGCTCTTACAGTATAGAGTCCATAGTCTCACTGCTCTTACAGTATAGAGTCCATAGTCTCACTGCTCTTACAGTATAGAGTCCATAGTCTTACTGCTCTTACAGTACAGAGTCCACAGTCTCACCGCTCTTACAGTATAGAGTCCACTAGGTCTCACTGCTTTTACAGTATGGAGTCCATAGTCTCACTGCTCTTACAGTAAGAGTCCATAGTCTCACTGCTCTTACAGTAATAGAGTCCATAGTCTCACTGCTCTTACAGTATAGAGTCCATAGTCTCACTGCTCTTACAGTACAGAGTCCATAGTCTCACTGCTCTTACAGTACAGAGTCCATAGTCCTCACTGCTCTTACAGTACAGAGTCCATAGTCTCACTGCTCTTACAGTACAGAGTCCATAGTCTCACTGCTCTTACAGTACAGAGTCCATAGTCTCACTGCTCTTACAGTACAGAGTCTATAGTCTCACTGCTCTTACAGTACAGAGTCATAGTCTCACTGCTCTTACAGTAAAGAGTCCATAGTCTCACTGCTCTTACAGTAAAGAGTCCATAGTCTCACTGCTCTTACAGTAAAGAGTCCATAGTCTCACTGCTCTTACAGTAAAGAGTCCATAGTCTCACTGCTCTTACAGTAAAGAGTCCATAGTCTCACTGCTCTTACAGTAAAGAGTCCATAGTCTCACTGCTCTTACAGTAAAGAGTCCATAGTCTCACTGCTCTTACAGTAAAGAGTCCATAGTCTCACTGCTCTTACAGTAAAGAGTCCATAGTCTCACTGCTAAAGAGTCATAGTTCACTGCTCTTACAGTAAAGAGTCCATAGTCTCACTGCTCTTACAGTAAAGAGTCCATAGTCTCACTGCTCTTACAGTAAGAGTCCATAGTCTCACTGCTCTTACAGTATAGAGTCCATAGTCTCACTGCTCTTACAGTAAGAGTCCATAGTCTCACTGCTCTTACAGTACAGAGTCCATAGTCTCACCGCTCTTACAGTATAGAGTCCATAGTCTCACTGCTCTTACAGTAAAGAGTCCATAGTCTCACTGCTCTTACAGTAAAGAGTCCATAGTCTCACTGCTCTTACAGTAAAGAGTCCATAGTCTCACTGCTCTTACAGTAAAGAGTCCATAGTCTCACTGCTCTTACAGTAAAGAGTCCATAGTCTCACTGCTCTTACAGTACAGAGTCCATAGTCTCACTGCTCTTACAGTACAGAGTCCATAGTCTCACTGCTCTTACAGTACAGAGTCCATAGTCTCACTGCTCTTACAGTACAGAGTCCATAGTCTCACTGCTCTTACAGTACAGAGTCCATAGTCTCACTGCTCTTACAGTACAGAGTCCATAGTCTCACTGCTCTTACAGTACAGAGTCCATAGTCTCACTGCTCTTACAGTAAAGAGTCCATAGTCTCACTGCTCTTACAGTACAGAGTTCCATAGTCTCACTGCTCTTACAGTACAGAGTCCATAGTCTCACTGCTCTTACAGTACAGAGTCCATAGTCTCACTGCTCTTACAGTACAGAGTCCATAGTCTCACTGCTCTTACAGTAAAGAGTCCATAGTCTCACTGCTCTTACAGTATAGAGTCCATAGTCTCACTGCTCTTACAGTATAGAGTCCATAGTCTCACTGCTCTTACAGTAATGAGTCCATAGTCTCACTGCTCTTACAGTATAGAGTCCATAGTCTCACTGCTCTTACAGTATAGAGTCCATAGTCTCACTGCTCTTACAGTAAAGAGTCCATAGTCTCACTGCTCTTACAGTATAGAGTCCATAGTCTCACTGCTCTTACAGTATAGAGTCCATAGCCTCACTGCTCTTACAGTATAGAGTCCATAGTCTCACTGCTCTTACAGTATAGAGTCCATAGCCTCACTGCTCTTACAGTAAAGAGTCCATAGTCTCACTGCTCTTACAGTAAAGAGTCCATAGTCTCACTGCTCTTACAGTAAAGAGTCCATAGTCTCACCGCTCTTACAGTAAAGAGTCCATAGTCTGACTGCTCTTACGGTAGAGAGTCCATAGTCTCACTGCTGCTCTTGCGGTAGAGAGTCCATAGTCTCACTGCTGCTCTTGCGGTAGAGAGTCCATAGTCTCACTGCTGCTCTTGCGGTAGAGAGTCCATAGTCTCACTGCTGCTCTTGCGGTAGAGAGTCCATAGTCTCACTGCTGCTCTTGCGGTAGAGAGTCCATAGTCTCACTGCTGCTCTTGCGGTAGAGAGTCCATAGTCTCACTGCTGCTCTTGCGGTAGAGAGTCCATAGTCTCACTGCTGCTCTTGCGGTAGAGAGTCCATAGTCTCACTGCTGCTCTTACGGTAGAGAGTCCATAGTCTCACTGCTGCTCTTGCGGTAGAGAGTCCACGTAACACAAAGGGTTGCCCACTGTGGTTGTTGAGTTTCAGTAGTCCCGTGGGAGATTGTCCTGGTCAGGTAAAAGAAGTCTGTTGACGTTTCTGGGTTTCTAACACCATGGACTGTAGATGGAATTTGGGTGAGACTTCAAAGCCCTCCAAGTCTGTCACTGAGAGAAAGAAAGACACAGATACAATGTCTCCAGGTGTGTTTTATATGTCTATACGGGGAGTCTCCTGCCCCAGTGCTATACAAGTATGAACTGGACTTCTCCAGTCTGAACCATCCTATGGACACAGTTTATCAGTCCTGATATCGGGGGGCGCTCTCCTCCCTCTATGGGGGTTCAGCCCTGATATCGGGGGGCGCTCTCATCCTTCTATGAGGGTTCAGCCCTGATATTGGGGGCGCTCTTGTCTCTATGGGGGTTCAGCCCTGATATCGGGGGCACTCTCCTCCCTTTATGGGGGTTCAGTCCTGATATCGGGGGCGCTTTCCTTCCTCTATGTGGGTTCAGCCCTGATATCGGGGGGCGCTCTCCTTCCTCTATGTGGGTTCAGCCCTGTTATCAGTGGCGCTCTTGTCTCTCTATGGGGGTTCAGCCCTGATATTGGGGGGCGCTCTGGTCCCTCTATGGGGGGTCACACTTTCCAAGGATTTTCTTTTCAATTAAAATCAGAAAACTGAAGGGTCAGAAATTCTCCTGGAAACCATAAAATGGCGGATTTATCTGACTCACGAACTGCTGCCGGCTGCCCATAGACTTCCAGGCTGCTGAACTCCACCCTAGTGCACGCACATGTTCCTGCTCTCCTCTGCCGCTTTTTAGCTCAGTATTGTATTTAGTCTGTGTGTTATGTCCTATAGGTTCTGACTCCAGGAGGAGAAGTCCCCCCGGGAGGTGTCCAGAGGAGAAGCTCCCAGCGAACCATCAGGTAGATGGAGCTGAAGTTTCCCCAGAATCTGACCAGAAAGGGACTGAACCAAAGACCATTTTACATTTCTCTTCTTCAGGATGAAAATCTGCTGGATATTAAGGTTGAGGTTAAAGATGAAGCAGAAGAGGAGACGGATTTATGGGGCGATCAGCAGGGTAAGGAGGGGGGCTGTCATGGGTCACCTGGATACTACTCCCATCATCTCATCATCACATGTGATAATCTCTCCGGTTCCTGTGTGTTTCCTACAGATGGACTCATAGAAGGAAATCCCCCCGAGAGATGTCCCCGTCCTCTGTATTCCCAGGACTGTCCAGAGGAGAAGCTCCCAGAGAACCATCAGGTAGATGGAGCTGAGCCCTATACACATCTATATAGGGGGGTCCTGCAGTCATAGAGGGGTCATAGATGGTGGGGGTCTCTTATGTGGATCTGTTAGATCTCCCACCTGTCTGCTGTATTGTCCTGAATTGTTACAGATGACAAATCAGGGGGAAGATGTGACTGATATTAAAGTGGAGGATGAAGAAGAGCGGATGATGGGCGATCCCCCGTGTAAGAGTGAGGTGGAGGAGGACATTCCAGTCCATGTGACCACAGGTATGGAATCATGAATGGAGGAAGGGAATTGGGAGGTTTCTTCAGGTGAGGCTCCACCTTAGAGCTGCAGTAAAGGAGCCCTCCGGGCAGTGACCCAGCTTTGAGTCTTGAAATAGCAGTCTAATGGTTTTATACTAGTAAAGGCACCGGAGACATGTAGTAATGGCTGTTATACCTCAGGTAGGTGTCATCAGATACCGGGTGTTATAGATGACATTACTTCTACACTATAAAGGCTGGAGACATGTAGTAATGACTGTTATACCTCAGGTAGGTGTCATCAGATGCCGGGTGTTATAGATGACATTACTACTACACTATAAAGGCTGGAGACATATAGTAATGGCTGTTATACCTCAGGTAGGTCTCATCAGATGCTGGGTGTTATAGATGACATTACTACTACACTATAAAGGCTGGAGACATGTAGTAATGGCTGTTATACCTCAGGTAGGTGACATCAGATGCCGGGTGTTATAGATGACATTACTACTACACTATAAAGGCTGGAGACATGTAGTAATGGCTGTTATACCTCAGGTAGGTGTCATCAGATGTCGGGTGTTATAGATGACATTACTACTACACTATAAAGGCTGGAGACATGTAGTAATGGCTGTTATACCTCAGGTAGGTGTCATCAGATGCCGGGTGTTATAGATGACATTACTTCTACACTATAAAGGCTGGAGACATGTAGTAATGGCTGTTATACCTCAGGTAGGTCTCATCAGATGCCTGGTATTATAGATGACATTACTTCTACACTATAAAGGCTGGAGACATGTAGTAATGGCTGTTATACCTCAGGTAGGTGACATCAGATGCCGGGTGTTATAGATGACATTACTTCTACACTATAAAGGCTGGAGACATGTAGTAATGGCTGTTATACCTCAGGTAGGTGACATCAGATGCCGGGTGTTATAGATGACATTACTTCTACACTATAAAGGCTGGAGACATGTAGTAATGGCTGTTATACTTCAGGTAGGTGTCATCAGATGCCGGGTGTTATAGATGACATTACTACTACACTATAAAGGCTGGAGACATGTAGTAATGGCTGTTATACCTCAGGTAGGTGACATCAGATGCCGGGTGTTATAGAGGACATTACTACTACACTATAAAGGCTGGAGACATGTAGTAATGGCTGTTATACCTCAGGTAGGTGTCATCAGATGCCGGGTGTTATTGATGACATTACTTCTACACTATAAAGATTGGAGACATGTAGTAATGGCTGTTATACCTCAGGTAGGTGTCATCAGATGCCGGGTGTTATAGGTGACATTACTTCTACACCATGGATGTCAAACTCATGGCCCTCCAGATGTTGCAAAACTACAACTCCCATCATTCCCTGATAGCTGTAGTATGCCCAGGCATGATGGGAGTTGTAGTTTTGCAACAGCTGGAGGGCCACGAGTTTGACATCCCTGTTCTACACTATAAAAGCTGGAGACATGTAGTAATGGCTGTTATACCTCAGGTAGGTGTCATCAGGTGCCGGGTGTTATAGATGACATTACTTCTACACTATAAAGGCTGGAGACATGTAGTAATGGCTGTTATACCTCAGGTAGGTGACATCAGATGCCGGGTGTTATAGATGACATTACTACTACACTATAAAGGCTGGAGACTTGTAGTAATGGCTGTTATACCTCAGGTAGGTGACATCAGATGCCGGGTGTTATAGATGACATTACTTCTATACTATAAAGGCTGGAGACATGTAGTAATGGCTGTTATACCTCAGGTAGGTGACATCAGATGCCGGGTGTTATAGATGACATTACTTCTATACTATAAAGGCTGGAGACATGTAGTAATGGCTGTTATACCTCAGGTAGGTGACATCAGATGCCGGGTGTTATAGATGACATTACTACTACACTATAAAGGCTGGAGACATGTAGTAATGGCTGTTATACCTCAGGTAGGTGACATCAGATGCCGGGTGTTATAGATGACATTACTACTACACTATAAAGGCTGGAGACATGTAGTAATGGCTGTTATACCTCAGGTAGGTGACATCAGATGCCGGGTGTTATAGATGACATTACTACTACACTATAAAGGCTGGAGACATGTAGTAATGGCTGTTATACCTCAGGTAGGTGACATCAGATGTCGGGTGTTATAGATGACATTACTACTACACTATAAAGGCTGGAGACATGTAGTAATGGCTGTTATACCTCAGGTTGGTGTCATCAGATGCCGGGTGTTATAGATGACATTACTACTACACTATAAAGGCTGGAGACATGTAGTAATGGCTGTTATACCTCAGGTAGGTGACATCAGATGCCGGGTGTTATAGATGACATTACTTCTACACTATAAAGGCTGGAGACATGTAGTAATAGCTCAATATTTTTACTAAAGACCAATTGAAAAAATGATTTTCTCTTTCGCCTATGACGGCACCCCTGGAGAGACCGGCTCCTCCTCTGGACAGGATTCAGGAACCAGAACGCCTTTTAAAAGAGGGGACCTCCCCTCCAGCTCTGTTTCCTGTCCTAAGAGGCAGGAAGGAATCGGATCGCCGATACTCTATTAGAGCTGCGGGGGCCCCGGCAATTTATGCAAGTGAGGAGGGTTACCCCGAGCGGCTTAGGTCTCCATGAGGAGTCGTTGCTAAGTTTGGGCTCCAGAGTCTGTCCCTCACCTTCCGTCCCCTTCCCTGGACCTGGGGGGTTTGTACCTCTGGGTCTTCTGCGAACCTCTTCGGGCGTGTTCACATGTTCCGCTGCCGGCCCGCGTGTGTCTGAACTTCCGGGTGCGGCGGTGGAAGAAAGCTGACGCTGCGGACCGGAAGGGGAGGTAGCCGGCAGCGCGTGCCGAAGGACAAAATGCCCAGCCAGCTCACTGCCATGCGGACTGAAGAGCTGTCAGTTTCCCATTCCGGCTGAGTTTGCTGTGTAAGGAATGGAGCAGGTTCAGCGCGCTGGTACCACCAGTAATACATCAGTACCACGCTGGGGTAAGAGGTGTCATTCCCCAGCAGATTTAATTTACTATTGCTTATGGGGTTATGTTTGTTTGTGCCTAGGTGTCTAAGGAGTCTTCCAGGAAGACCTTCAGAGCTAAAGAGAGCGGGTGTGCGGTTTGTAAAAAGAAGCTACTCTCTGCATGGGCTAAACCCCTTTGTCAAGGATGTGTCAGCAAGTTAATGGAGGAGGAAGCTCCATCCTTGGATCAGTGTACTCTCTGCTGATTCCCCCCTATTTGGTTATCTTTGAGGATCCGGTAGTTATTTCTCCTGATCCTTCTTTTTTTACCAAAAGTCTCTTCTCATTTTCACCGCTCTCAGAAGATAGTGCTACCTTCCTTCTGTGCCTCCCCCAAGAATGAGAAGGAATCGGAGTTCCACTGCCTAGACGTTAGGAGGTGTATTTTACTGTATCTAAAGATCACTCAGCCTGGAAGAGCCTCCTCTCGTCTGCTGCTTTTGTTTCAGGGAGCTAAGAAGGGTTCTGCTGCCTCTTCTCAGACCATTGCTAGGTGGATCAGACAGGTCATTGCCTTAGCTTATTCTTCTATTATTATTAAAGCGCCATTCATTCCATAGCGCTGTACATATGATAAGCGGTGCACATACATAATACAGACAAGTGCACTAATCATAAACAAGACGAGTTACAGACTGGTACAGAGGGAGAGGGGGCCCTGCCCATGAGGCTTACAATCTACATGGTATGAGAGAAGGACAAAGTAGGTGTGGGTGAAGCTGGGCATGGCGGTATAGCGGCAGCAGGGTCACTGGTTGTAGGCTCTTCTGAAGAGGTGTTTTTTCAGGTTTCTTTTGAAGGATTCCACTGTCGGTGAGAGTCTGATATGTTGGGGTTCCAGAGAATGGGGGATGCACGGGAGAAATCTTGGAGTCGATTGTGGGAAGAGGTGATAAGAGGAGAGGAGAGAAGGAGGTCTTGTGAGGATCGGATAGTGTGTGTGTGTAGGGGTATATCGGGGAAAGGAGCTCAGAGATGTAGGGAGGGGACAGGTTGTGGACGGCCCTGTATGTATTTGTTAGTACTTTAAAGTGAATTCGCTGGGCAATGGGGAGCCAGTGAAGGGATTGGCAGAGAGGAGAGGCAGAGGAGTAACAGGGGGAGAGGTGGATTAGTCGGGCAGCAGCGTTGAGGATAGATTGGAGGGGTGCGAGAGTGCTAGATGGAAGGCCACAGAGGAGAGTGTTGCAGTAGTCTAGGCGGGAGATGATGAGGGCATGTACAAGTATTTTCGCAGATTTAAAGTTAAGGAAAGCACGGATGCGGGAGATGTTTTTGAGTTGTAGGCGGTAGGTGTTGGAAAGGGCTTGGATGTGCGGTCTGAAGGAGAGGGCAGAATCCAAGGTCACTCCAATGCAGCAGACTTGGTTGACCGGGAAGAGTGTGCAGCCATTGCTCGTGATAGAGAGGTCTGTTGGGGGGGTTGAGCAAGATGGGGGAAAGATGAGGAATTCTGTCTTATCCATGTTAAGTTTTAGAAAGCGAGAGGAGAAGAAGGATGATATAGAAGATAGACATTGTGGGATTCTGGATAGTAAGGTGGTGTCACGGATGGTGTAACAGAAAACAAGAAGTAACAAATAAGGATCCAACTGGCTTGATCCAAAACTAAGGAACAAAAGGGTAAGCCCTATTAAAGCCCTGAAGATCTCCCTGTCTTCTCAGCCCATGCAAAGATCTTTATGATAGAAGGTTGCATGTCCACGTGCCTAGACTGAGTGACACCTGCAAACCCTATAATAGTGAGGGGACACGACCACCGACTCCCTGCACTTAATACGGAGGGAGTCAGGGTCACCTAGAATCAAGCCTACAGGAAAACAACAAATACAGACATAGACTTATCTGAAGAAGCAGCTGTAGCAACTCCAAGCTGAGAACACAATCCAGGATGTAGTATAAACCGCAAAGTGAGGCAGTATGGGAGGAGATATATAGGGAGGCAATCACTGCTAATAGATGACAGCTGGGAGAGGGAGGAGAGATGTCAAAGCGAAAGCAAAAGAACATCATACAGGAGGTACTGAAGAACGTCTATCAGAACTTCTCAGAGATCTGGCGGTGACAGGTGGTGATGTCTGGACCAGAGAGGTAGATTTGTGGGTCGTGAGCGTAGGAGTGATACTGAAAGCCATGGGACTCTATGAGCTGTCCCAGGCCAAAAGTGTAGATGGAGAAGAGCAGGGGTCCTAGGACAGAACCTCGTGGGACACCAACAGAGAGGGAATGAGACGATGAAGTGGTGCGGGAGTGGGAGAGCTAAACGTCCGGTCTGCGAGGTATGATGTGATCCAGGAGAGGGCCAGGTCATTGATACCAAGAGATGAGAGTTTGCAACAAAAGGGAGTGGTCGACGGTGTCGAAGGCAGAGGACAGGTCGAGGAGAAGGACTAGTTCCGCCCTTGGGGTTTGGGGCTCACTCTACAAGATCAGTCTCCACATCATGGGCAGAGAGAGCTTCAGCTTCAATTGAGCAGATCTGTAGAGCAGTTACCTGGAGCTCTCCAAATACTTTTTTTTAGGCACTATAGACTGCAGCTACCTTCTAATGAGGGTCTTTCCTTTGGCCATAAGGTGCTGCAGGCTGTAGTCCCTGACTAGAGATAATTCTTGCCTATTCTCCTGGGGGGCTGTCATAGGCGAGAAATAAATATTGGATTACACTTACCGATGACAGCATCCAGTTAATTTCCATTTCCATATATAAAAAATTGCTCTCCTCTGCCGCATTTCAGCGCTCAGTATTGTATTCAGTCTGTGTGTTATCTCCTATAGGTTCTGACTCCAGGAGGAGAAGTCCCCCCGAGAGATGTCCCCGTCCTCTGTATTACCAGGACTGTCCAGGGGAGAAGCTCCCAGAGAACCATCAGGTAGATGGAGCTGAAGTCTCCCCAGAATCTGACCAGAAAGGGATTGAACCAAAGATCATTTTACATTTCTCTTGTTCAGGATGAAAATCTGATGGATATTAAGGCTGAGGTTAAAGATGAAGCAGAAGAGGAGACGGATTTATGGGGTAATCAGCAGGGTAAGGAGGGGGGGCTGTCATGGGTCACCTGGATACTACGCCCATCATCTCATCACATGTAATAATCTCTCCTGCCCCTTTGTGTTTCCTACAGATGGACTTATAGAAGGAAATCCCCCCGAGAGATGTCCCCGTCCTCTGTATTCCCAGGACTGTCCAGAGGAGAAGCTCCCAGAGAACCATCAGGTAGATGGAGCTGAGCCCTATACACATCTATATAGGGGGGTCCTGCAGTCATAGATGGTGGGGGTCTCTTATGTGGATCTGTTAGATTTCCCACCTGTCTGCTGTATTGTCCTGAATTGTTACAGATGACAAATCAGGGGGAAGATGTGACTGATATTAAAGTGGAGGATGAAGAAGAGCGGATGATGGGCGATCCCCCGTGTAAGAGTGAGGTGGATGAGGACATTCCAGTCCATGTGACCACAGGTATGGAATCATGAATGGAGGAAGGGAATTGGGAGGTTTCTTCGGGTGAGGCTCCACCTTAGAGCTGCAGTAAAGTAGCTCTCCGGGCAGTGACCCAGCTTTGAGTCTTTAAATAGCAGGCTAATGGTTTTATACTAGTAAAGGCACCGGAGACGTGTAGTAATGGCTGTTATACCTCAGGTAGGTGTCATCAGATGGCGGGTGTTATAGATTACATTACTACTACACTATAAAGGCTGGAAACATGTAGTAATGGCTGTTATACCTCAGGTAGGTGTCATCAGATAGCGGGTGTTATAGATGACATTACTTCTACACTATAAAGGCTGGAGACATGTAGTAATGGCTGTTATACCTCAGGTAGGTGACATTAGATGTTGGGTGTTATAGATGACATTACTACTACACTATAAAGGCTGGAGACATGTAGTAATGGCTGTTATACCTCAGGTAGGTGACATCAGATGCCGGGTGTTATAGATGACATTACTACTACACTATAAAGGCTGGAGACATGTAGTAATGGCTGTTATACCTCAGGTAGGTGTCATCAGATGTTGGGTGTTATAGATGACATTACTTCTACACTATAAAGGCTGGAGACATGTAGTAATGGCTGTTATACCTCAGGTAGGTGTCAACACCTCTAAGGCCTGTATTGCACCAACAGATTATCTGACAGATTTTCTGACCTTTCATTGGTCAGATGGCCTATTACACACACAGATCTTTTGTTTCACACACCAACTATTGGTCTCATTGGACAGATATTGGTCAGATAATCTGTTGGTGTAATACAGGCCTTAGTAATTTAGAGATCAGGATTATTAGATGACCAGCACAAGTACCAGTCACACAGCTAGAAAAACAATTAACCCTTTGTGACAGAACGGCTCAATATTTTTACTAAAGACCAATTGAAAAAATTATTTTTAGCCCCAAATGAATAAAATGCAATCATAGAAATAATGTTCCCCATACATAGTCTTTAAATGTATTTTATTGGGATTTTATGTGATCGACCAACACAAAGTACAAGTCTGTGTGAGGTTTCTCTGCCGAAGCGTCTGTGAACAGCAATTTTTAAGTCTTCTCACAGACAAGACTAAACCCTTCCATTGTAGCTCTGGCTGGATGTTTAGGGTTGTTGTCCTGCTGGAATGTGAACTCCTGCACCAGTCAGAAGTCTTCTGCCGCCTCTACCAGGTTTTCCGCCAGGATTGCCCTGTATTTAGCTCCTTCCATCTTCTCATAAACTCTGACCCGGTTTCCTGTCCCTGCTGAAAAGAAGCCCCCCCCCACAGCATGATGCTGCGACCATGTTTCACGGTGGGTATGGTGGGTTCAGGGCAGTGGTAGTTTTTGTCACACATAGCATATTATATTTGTGCCAAAAAGTTCCACTTTGGTCTCCTCTGACCAGAGCACCTTCTTCCATGTGTTTGCTGTGTCCCCTACATGCATTGTGGCTTTCTTGCCACTCTTTCATAAAGGGCAGATTGGTGGAGTACACAACTAATAGGTGTGCTGTGGACAGATTCTCCCACCTGAGCTGTGGATTTCTGCAGTGTGACCATGGTCCTCCTGGCTGCTTCTCTAATTGGTGCTCTCCTTGCTTCGGCTGTCAGTTAAGGTGAACGGTCATGTATTGCTAGATTTGCAGTTGTGCAATATTCCTTCCTTTTTCGGATAATGGATTGACCAGTGCTCCGTGAGATGTTCAGAACTTTGTATATTTTTTATAACCTTAATCTGCTTTACACTTCTTCACAACTTTATTCCTGACCTGTCTGGCGTGTTCCTTGGTTTTTCATGATGCCTGATGTTCTCTTACAAACCTTAGAGGCCCTCACAGAAGAGCTGGAGTTATACTGAGAATACATTACACACAGGTGGTCTCTATTACTAATTAGGTGACTTCTGAAGGCAAAGGTCACACTGGATTTTATTTACGGGTATCCGATTACAGGGGGCTGAATACAAATGCATGCCACATTTTTCAGATATTTATTTATTAAACATTTTGAAACCATGTCTTATCTTCTTCTCACTTCACACAGACATGTGCTTTGTTGGTTGATCACATAAAACCCCAATAAAATACATCTACGTTTGTGAGTGTAACGTGAAGAAATGTGGAAAAGTTCACGGGGTATGAATACGTTTTATGGCACTGTATAAGACCTACATTCCGAATACTGCGCCTTCTTTATGAAAGACCCCAGCCAGCCTACACCGCTTCATGGAATGTTCGCTACGCCTTGCCTCCAGGATGTATGAGGAGAGGGCTGAGCGAGCTGAAGTTTAAAGGGGAGCTATACCCTGTGGTTTATATACTTCATGGGTTACCTGAAATGCTTTTATTTTGTAGAGCTAAGACCAAGAGGAGAGAGTGTTCCTCAAGAAACCTGCCCCCGCATGGCTTACACCATTGTATAAGCAGTGAGTGGATAAGGTTATGGAGGAAGAATCCCCATCTCTCAGTCAGAACATTAGACGTGATTAGGATGGAAGTATCTACTTCTTTTAAAGCTTTTGAGAATCTTCCACATTATCTGGGAAGTTAGCATCTTCTATTACTGTATCCGACTCTGCCTCCTCTGATGAGGAACTCCACTTCCTCTTCTGACTATGAACTATTCTTCAGAAGACAAAGGCAGACTGGGAACTTAATGTGGCCCTGGAAAAAAACTAAAAGTGGCCCCATGTTGTAGGCAGGTCCAAATGAACAGAAGACGGGATCAACAATACCATAGTGCAAAACACCATCCCAGCAAAACCAAATAACACAATGTAGCACAATATACTGCCCCAAAAGATGTCCCTCTGTGGTGGCCATCAATAGCTATCTGTCCTCCTCTTCGAGTAATCTATGGAGAAGAGGGCTTAGGAGGTGAGGTGTGGGCCATGTTCGGTCGCTGGCTGGGTACCCGAGTACCTGATTCTCACAGCATTAGTTACTGTTGACACCTCATTAGGTACCCGGTCAGCAGCAGAGAGGAGAACTTGAGTGGCCCCTTGGGCCATCCGCCCACCGGGAAATTTCCCTGTAGGGTGTATGGCTAATCTGCCCATGGACAGGGATACTCTGATGATAACTGGGATTTCTTTGTAGGAGCCAGTCAAACTTAAAAAAAAAAGTCTAATTAACAAAGACGCAGGATCACCGGGCCTGAGAAAAAGGGGAACCCTGATTTTTCCCCCCAGGCTTGTGAAAACATTTTGGCAAGCTGTTAGATGAGGAGCATAGTAAAGCATAGTTACCACCTTCAGTCCCTGCCCCAGAAAAATTCTAAATCTCAGATTTACATTTAAATTCAGGAAGAGGTTCTGCAGTAAACCAGGAGAAACCTCAGGGAGATAAATCCGTACCTGGCGTGTAAGGAAATTCAGGTCGGAGTCCATCCAATCCGCAATCAAGTATCGTTTCAAGGACTGTGTGATGGGCACAATAGTTATGAAAGATGCTTAGTATCACG
Organism: Bufo gargarizans; assembly: GCF_014858855.1. NCBI lineage: Eukaryota > Metazoa > Chordata > Amphibia > Anura > Bufonidae > Bufo > Bufo gargarizans. Next base: position 47,394 of record NW_025334571.1, read on the forward strand.
TGCCGATTCTTCATTTTCAATATCGTGACCTATCGTTTTGGAGTCTGCCAAGCCCCCAGAGTGTTCGCGGCGAGACCCGTCGGTCATTGGGTTAAAGAGGTTTTCAGGTTTAATGTTTCCTCCGCTCCAGATAAATAGCATGGGATGCATTTAAGGCTTTTGTTGGGGGTTTGGGTTAAAGGGGTTCTCCAGGCTTTTACTATAAATATCAGATCGGCGGTGGTCCGACGCTTGGCACCCTCGCCGATCAGCTGTATGAAGGGAAGGCGCGTGCACTGAGCACATGCCGTCTCCCTTCCTGGTCACCGCTGCTGCTGTCTATGGCAAAGCTCTTCTGTGAGCGGCGTCACATCTTCTGTACTTTATTTCACACCATCAACACGGATCCATCTTCAATATCTTTTCTTACGTGTTTCGATCATAACGTCTTAGTCACAGCCGGGGTTACACTAATAAATGCCATCTTTACATACTGTCCAGTCTGAGACTCCCAGCATGCACCTCTCACTATGGGGGGAGCGCCAGCCCCTGTGGTTACCAAACCTTAGTGAAAACAGATGGAATTGGAAACCTGAGCATGGTGGAGAGTCACTCCTGAAGTGTTAGTAGGTGAGCGATGGTGGGATGTTATGTCCGTCAGTACGCCTCTCCTTCCTCATCTGAAACCATCTGGATTGTTCTTGTGATGTTGTATGAAATGTTTGGAGGCCGAGGAAGGGTTAACTGCACTTTTGCTGGTGACAAATGCTTCCGCAGGGCAGGTTGTGCAGCCACGTACTGGACACTGCAAAACGTGTGAGTTATTCCCTAGGTATGTAGTGGAGCAGTGGATGTAGGACTGGATCTGCGGTGCAAGATGGAAACAGGTGCCGCACTTCCAAAAACCTGCAAGCTTTGCAGATATTGTGTCCGCACTTATGGGAACCATTCACACTAAGCCAAGTAGCCGCAAACAAACTGGGTGACCCGGAGCTGATAAAGCGTCTCATATCTAATGCTTTACATCTACAATTACTGCACATTTTCATTCTTTTTTAATCAGTTTTTTGGATTTAAATATTTACAGTGGTCTTGTCTGAGGTGAAGTCCGTCCGTCCACGTAGCGTAAACCCGTCTCGTGTCATCCAATACACCGTAAAAAAGCCGCCCCTATGAGTGAACTTTATAGGGCAAAGAGAAACTGCTCCACTGAAGGTGGGACTACAAGTACCAGACTAACTGAGCGAGGCTATCCCGGGTGGACTGTCCATCGGGCAGCGCAGAATTAACATGATCAGCGGTGATGGTAAATCCAAAGCACAGAGCGAGACGCAGTCAAATACCGTGAACAATTCCAGGAAATACAGAGGATATTTGATCATTTCTCCCCATTCTGAGACAAGGCCACGTGCCGGATAAAACTGCCGCAGAAGGAGCGCAGATTGTGCCTAAGAAGCCCCAACATTGGGACCGCAAAAAACTGCGGATACTTGGCTTAGTGTGAATGGTTCTCATAAGTGCGGACACAATATCTGCAAAACTTGCTGGTTTTTGGAAGTGGTGCATCTTCTTTAGGGCTCATGCACACGAACATGCCATGTTTTGCTGTCTGCAAATTGCGGATCCTCAAAATACGGATGCCGCCCATGTGCCATCTGCAATTTACGGAACAGGCGGCCCATTATAGAAAAGCCTATTCTTATCCGCAAAGCGGACGAGATCAGGACATGGTTATACATTTTTGCGGGGCCACGGAGCGGAGTAACGGATTCGGACAGCGCACAAAGTGCTAGATGAAGAGAAAACCGGCACTCCTATAAGTTTCTAAATGATTCTCTTTATTGGTCACTCATAAATACAGTGACGCGCGTTTCGGCACGTACATGCGCCTTTGTCAAACAGTGAGTGTACAGCTGATTGCAAAGTAAGAAAGTGAACAAGGATTTAAATAGCCCGCCCCGTGTCACATGACCTAAGCATGACGTTACCAGGGAAACAGTGGGCGGTAACAAAGCAAGTGAAAAAAAAATTTAATGAAATGCTATGGGATGGGCAATAGTAGGTTTTTGTTGCGTATGGTAGACTTATGCTTGCCAAAGCGGTCTTTCATGCGCATAGTAGTTTCCCCTACATAGCAAAGACCACGCGGGCACTTCAATAGATACACAACAAATGTACTGTTACAGGTAAAGTGTCCTCTCACTGGGATCTGTTCCCCGGTGTGTGGGTGTGAGATGTGCGGCCCTTTAATAACTGGGATCTGCTCCCCGGTGTGTGGGTGTGAGATGTGTGGCCCTTTAATAACTGGGATCTGCTCCCCGGTGTGTGGGTGTGAGATGTGTGGCCCTATAATAACTGGGATCTGTTCCCTGGTGTTTGGGTGTGAGATGTGCGGCCCTTTAATAACTGGGATCTTCTCCCCGATGTGTGGATGTGAGATGTGCGGTCCTTTAATAACTGGGATCTGCTCCCCGGTGTGTGGGTGTGAGATGTGCGGCCCTTTAATAACTGGGATCTGCTCCCCGGCATGTGGGTGTGAGATGTGCGGCCCTTTAATAACTGGGATCTGCTCCCCGGTGTGTGGATGTGAGATGTGCGGCCCTTTAATAACTGGGATCTGCTCCCCAGTGTGTGGATGTGAGATGTGTTTTGGCGGCTCGGATGCGGACCCATTCACTTCAATGGGGCCGCAAAAGATGCGGACAGCACTCCGTGTGCTGTCCGCATCCGTTGCTCCGTTCCACGGCCCCGCTAAAAAAATATAACATGTCCTACTCTTGTCCGTGCTTTGCGGACAAGAATAGGAATTGATATTGCTGGCTTCCGTTCTGCAAATTGCGGAAGGCAACAGGGGCGGCTTCTGTTTTTTGCGGACCACAAAAAATGGAACGGTCGTGTGCATGAGGCCTTAGGCTAAATCTGCAAGCAGATCCTCAACATGCAAACTGCAGAAACTCAGGAGACGTTCAAGAGTCAGCCTTAAATTTCTACAGCAAATACATAGCGGAGAAAGGAAAAGGTGTATTCCTCACATTCCTGATGGATCTACTTCTGACTGGCACAAAAAATGTATTTTATATTGTATGTGTCTCTCCAGCCTAAGGCCAGATTCACATCAGCTTATTATGGACATATTATCCATCTGTATTGTGCACGTGTCCCGACCACAGGTTCAGCTGACATCAACTCACAGCATCATAGATACATGTGCACGTAACATAGATGGATATGTCTGTTACATGTGAATCCAGCCTCATTGGAATGTGATACATTTATCCAATTGTTTTAACAAAAAAAATCATAGAATCTATTATTAATCTCAACAGAAAATCCCCGTGAGAAGCCTGAAGGAAACATCATGTTATCTCTAGATTATAAAGAAGATGAAGACACCAGGCAGCGCTCTTCAGGAGAAAACTTCATTACCTGTAATGTACATCCAGGACTTCACAGTGCAGAGCCAGCAAATAATTCCCCTAAGAATGAGGAACTTTCTAATGACCAATCACAGATTAACCCAAGTCCAAATCTTTCATATAATCATTCTAAACATGAGGAATCTTCTCCTGACCAATCACAGATTATTACTCCAAATATAAGGCAGAAACTGGGTAAAAGGTTTAATTGTGAGGAACGTGGAAAACAGTTCAGATATAAGTCAGAGCTTTCTATACACAGAAGTCACACAGGAGATAAGCCATATTCATGTTCAGAATGTGGGAAATGTTTTCCATATAAATCATTGCTTTTAAGACATGAGAAAATTCACACAGGAGAGAAGCCGTATTCATGTTCAGAATGTGGTAAATGTTTTAAAAAGAAGTCAAGTCTTGATCAACACACAAGAATTCACACAGGAGAGAAGCCATATTCTTGTTCAGAATGTGAGAAATGCTTTAACCAGAAATCAAGCCTTGACCAACATAAGAGAATGCACACAGGAGAGAAGCCATATTCTTGTTTGGAGTGTAGGAAATGTTTTACCAAGAAATCATATCTTGATAATCATAAAAGAATTCACACAGGAGAGAAGCCATATTCATGTTCAGAATGTGGGAAGTGTGTTACAAATAAATCAAGTATTGAACAACATAAGAGAATTCACACAGGAGAGAAGCCATATTCATGTTCAGAATGTGGGAAATGTTTTAACAAGAAGTCAAGTTTTGATCAACACAAAAGACTTCACACAGGAGAGAAGCCATATTCTTGTTCAGAATGTGAGAAATGCTTTAACCAGAAATCAAGCCTTGAACAACATAAGAGAATCCACACAGGAGAGAAGCCATATTCATGTTCAGAATGTGGTAAATGTTTTAACAAGAAGTCAAGTTTTGATCAACACAAAAGACTTCACACAGGAGAGAAGCCATATTCTTGTTCAGAATGTGAGAAATGCTTTAACCAGAAATCAAGCCTTGATCAACATCAGAGAATCCACACAGGAGAGAAGCCATTTTCATGTTTAGAATGTGGGAAATGTTTCACAGAAAAAAAAAGTCTTACTATACATCAACGAATTCATACAGGAGAAAAACCATTTTCATGTTCAGAATGTGGTAAATGCTTTATCAGGAAATCAAATCTTAATAAACATAAAATAATTCATACAAGAGAGAAGCTATATTCATGTTCAGAGTGTGGTAAATGTTTTACAGATAATTCATATCTGGTTGCACATCAGAGAATTCACACAGGAGAGAAGCCATATTCATGTTCAGAATGTGGGAAATGTTTTAACCACAAATCAAGTCTTGATCAACACAAAAGAATTCACACAGGAGAAAAGCCTTATTTATGTTCCGAATGTGGAAAATGTTTCACAGAAAAAAAAAGTCTTACTATACATCAACGAATTCACACAGGAGAAAAGCCATTTTTATGTTCAGAATGTGGGAAATGTTTCACAGAAAAACGAAGTCTTACTATACATCAACGAATTCACACAGGAGAAAAAACATTTTCGTGTTCAGAATGTGGGAAATGCTTTAACCAGAAATCAAACCTTGATCAACATAATAGAATCCACACAGGAGAGAAGCCGTATTCATGTTCAGAATGTGGGAAATGTTTTGGACATAAATCAGACATTTTAAAACATGAGAGAAGTCATACAGGAGTGAAGCCATATTCATGTCTGGAGTGTAGGAAATGTTTTATAAAGAAATCACATCTTGATCAGCATAAAAGAATTCACACAGGAGAGAAGCCATATTCATGTTCAGAATGTGGGAAATGCTTTAACCACAAATCAAGCCTTGATCAACATAAAAGAATTCACACAGGAGACAAGCCGTATTCATGTTCAGAATGTGGGAAATGTTTCATAGAAAAAAGATGTCTTACTACACATCTGAGAATTCACACAGGAGAGAGACCATTTTTATGTTCAGAATGTGGGAAATGCTTTGTCAGGAAATCAAATCTTCATCAACATAAGAGAATTCACACAGGAGAGAAGCCATATTCATGTTCAGAGTGTGGTAAATGTTTTACAGATAAATCATATCTGGTTGCACATCAGAGAATTCACACGGGAGAGAAGCCATATTCATGTTCAGAATGTGGGAGATGCTTTAATCAGAAATCAAGCCTTGTTCAACATAAAAGAATTCACACAGGAGAGAAGCCATATTCATGTTCAGAATGTGGGAAATGTTTCACAGAAAAAAGAAGTCTTACTACACATCAGAGAAGTCACACAGGAGAGAAACCATTTTCATGTTCAGAATGCGGGAACTGCTTTACTAAGAAATTAAGTCTTGATCAACATAAGAGAATCCACACAGGGGAGAAGACATGTTGATGTTTTGTGTAAGAATAATGTTTTACAAAGAAATTAGTCGTTCAAACTTGCAGACTTGTGTGTTCATTTTACCTCATTGTGCCAATATTGTATGCAAATGAGCAACAGAAGTCATACTCACAAGTCGCTAGTAAAAAAAACACTTGTTTCTTTTATTTCTTTTTACTTCATTCCAATATAAAATGGTATATCATGAAGGATGCTGAGAAAGACATCGTTCACACCTCACACGACCCCTTACTCATGCGTGCAGTTAGAGAAGGTGGGATTTTTATAGCACCAACAGCTGATACTTATATACAAAATACATCGCCATAAACAACCCTAACATATGAAAGTGATCAATCGTATAAATGCACTAAAGCTACAAATTTCATTTAACCCCTTAGGTATTAAAGACTGGAGTTTCACTATCCAAAAGGTCTCCCTTTGTAACAATTAACAAGCCTTTGAGACAAGGCATGTATTCTGTGTGGGTGGCTTCGCTATGTGGACGATGTGTTCATGCTATGGAGGGGTGATGAATCTTACACAGTTTGTTACCCATTTAAACGAGTGCCATAATACCATCAAATTTACGTTATGATGGAAATGTTATTCACTTTTGGATGTTGAATTACGGCGCATAAAGAGAGGATTTGAGACTCTATTCACAAAGACCACAGATCGAAATAACCTGCTGCTTCATTCCAGCCACCGCGCCCCTCACATTTTTTCCAGTATCCCTAGGAGGTCACACTGGCCAGAAGGATATCTCGTACAGATAAAATATATGAAAAAGTCTATTATTATTGATGGGTAATACATTTATACAGAGGGGTTTTAAGAAAGAGGTGAATGAAATTGAAATAGAGGTTGGTAAAAAAAACAAAAAACAAGACAGGACATCGGACAAGTTAAAAAGAGGGAGAAACAAAGAAACAATTTGTGTGTTTCCAAATATGATCGACATTCTAAACTAATAAAAAATATAATTCAGAAATATTGGGAGGTCCTAAGACATGATCAAAAACATGGGGAATGTTTGTTGATAACCCCCTTTTTGCCTCTCTGAATAACATGCTGATTGGATGTGACAGACGCCCTAAAAAATGGAAAGACAGCGTTTCCTTGCAACTCAGAGGAGGGGGCGTTCTCCCTGCCTGAGCTTTGGGAATTGTAGTGCTATAATTATCCTTTTCCTGTCACACTAACGCCAATCGGCGTCAGTGCGACGGCTCCCTCAGGTCCCACTAACGCCGATCGGCGTCATCTCGTGAGACCCGAGATTTTGTGCGCTGTTCGGAAGTTATACTACAGCCTGCCAGCGATGATCATTCACTGGCAGGCTGTAGATGTTAAAATAATCGTATCAGAAAGGTATATCAGACCCTGTTTTGTTGACAGCGTCTGATATACCTGCTACCTGGTCCTCTGGTGTCCCTTTTGCTTGGATCGACCACCAGAGAACACAGGCAGCTCTGTAAGTAGCACCAATCACTACACTACACACACCCCTGCCACTTATTAACCCTGATCACCCCATATAGACTCCCTGACCACCCCCCTGTCATTGATCACCCTCCTACAAGGCTCCATTCAGACGTCCGTATGTGTTTCGCGGATCTGCAAACTACGGACATCGGCAATGTGCTTTCCGCATTTTGCAATTGCGGACAAGAATAGGACATGTTCTTTGTTTTTGCGGAATGGAAGTGCGGACCCGAAAGTGCAGATCCGCAATTCTGGATCCGAGCGGGACAAAGTCTGTCCCCATAGAAATGAATGGGTCCGCAATTCTGTTCCGCAAAAACACAGTAAAATCGCTGCGGCGCTATAAAGATCACTTTTGAGGGGCATGGTGAGTTTATAGAAGATTTTTTTTGCCACAAGTTAGCGGAAATTTTAAATTTTATTTTTTTCTTACAAAGTCTCATTCCACTAACTTGTGACAAAAAGTAAAATCCTATGGCTGCAAAAAAGTGTCTCACATGTGGTATCGCCGTACTCGGGAGAAGTAGGGCAATGTGTTTTGGGGTGTATTTTTACACATACCCATGCTGGGTGAGAGAAATATCTCTGTAAATGACAACTTTAAAAAAAATTTTATACAAAGTTGTCAATTTATAGAGATATTTCTCTCACCCAGCATGGGTATATGTAAAAATACACCCCAAAACACATTGCCCTACTTCTCCTGAGTATGGCGATACCACATGTGTGACACTTTTTTGCAGCCTAGGTGCGTAAAGGGGCCGCAAGTCCAATGAGTACCTTTAGGCTTTACAGGGTTGCTCACAATTTAGCCCCGCCCAAAATGCCAGAACAGTAAACACACCCCACAAATGACCCCATTTCGGAGAGTAGACACCCCAAGGTATTCACTGAGGGGCATAGTGAGTCCGTGGGAGATTTTTATATTTTTTTGCCAGAAGTTAGCAGAAATCGAAACTTTTTTTTTTTCTCAGAAAGTGTCATTTTCCGCTAACTTGTGAAAATATAAAAAAAAAATCATACACGAACTCACCATTCCCCTCCGCGAATACTTTGGGGTGTCTTCTTTCTAAAATGGGGTCATTTGGGGGGTATTTATACTATCCTGGCCTTCTAGCACCTCAAGAAACATGACAGGTGCTCAGAAAGTCAGAGCTGCTTAAAAATGCGGAAATTCACATTTTTGCACCATAGTTTGTAAACGCTATAACTTTTGTGCAAACCAATAAATATACACTTATTGGATTTTTTTTATCAAAGACATGTAGCACAATAAATTCTGACACAAACTTGTATAGAAATGTTATTATATTTGAACAATTTAACCAGAGAAAGTTAAAAATACACTTTTGTTTGAGAAAATTGCAGCCTATTTTGATTAATATCAGAAAAACGAAAAATGTCAGCAGCAATCAAATACCACCAAAAGAAAGCTGTATTTGTGAGAAGAAAAGGAGGTACAATTCATTTGGGTGCCAAGTTGCATGACCGAGCAACTTGGCTTTTTGTAAAAAAGGGCCTGGTCACTAGGGGGGTATAAACCTGTGGTCCTTAAGTGGTTAAAGGTGACGCTGTACCCCACACAGGGAGACAGGATACAAATTAAGGATTTTGCAACGTGCGAGACATGTAATGTCATATACTGCTTGAAATGCCCATGTGGTAAGATATACACTCACCTAAAGAATTATTAGTGCCACCATACTAATACGGTGTTGGACCCCCTTTTGCCTCCAGAACTGCCTTAATTCTTCGTGGCATTGATTCCACAAGGTGCTGATAGCATTCTTTAGAAATGTTGGCCCATATTGATAGGATAGCATCTTGCAGTTGATAGAGATTTGAGGGATGCACATCCAGGGCACGAAGCTCCCGTTCCACCACATCCCAAAGATGCTCTATTGGGTTGAGATCTGGTGACTGTGGGGCCATTTTAGTACAGTGACCTCATTGTCCTGTTCATGAAACCAATTTGAAATGATTGGAGCTTTGTGACCTGGTGCATTATCCTGCTGGAAGTAGCCATCAGAGGATGGGTACATGGTGGTCATGAAGGGATGGACATGGTCAGAAACAATGCTCAGGTAGCCCGTAGCATTTAAACGATGGCCAATTGGCTCTAAGTGGCCTAAAGTGTGCCCAGAAAACATCCCCCACACCATTACACCACCAGCACCAGCCTGCACAGTGGTAACAAGGCATGATGGATACATGTTCTCATTCTATTTACGCCAAATTCGGACTCTACCATTTGAATGTCTCAACAGAAATCGAGACTCATCAGACCAGGCAACATTTTTCCAGTCTTCAACAGTCCAATTTTGGTGAGCTCGTGCAAATTGTAGCCTCTTTTTCCTATTTGTAGTGGAGATGAGTGGTACCCGGTGGGGTCTTCTGCTGTTGTAGCCCACCTTTCTTTCCCATTCTGACATTCAGTTTGGAGTTCAGGAGATTGTCTTGACCAGGACCACAACCCTACATGCATTGAAGCAACTGCCATGTGATTGGTTGACTAGATAATCGCATTAATGAGAAATAGAACAGGTGTTCCTAATAATTCTTTAGGTGAGTGTATGTTGTGTAAACATCTCGGGCTATAAGGATCAGAATCAATGAGCATAAGTCCAGCATTAGGAAGGAACTCAGAAGGCAGAGTAAGTTAGATACAGTGGAGGTGAAAAACAAGGTGAAACTACAGTTGCCCGAAATCTTTATGATCGGGCCGGTTCTGTCTTCATACATGTTCACACAATGTGCAGTCTGACATTCAGTATAAACCATTGCTGTCTTCTAAATAAGAGGACTGTTCTCTGTAGTCTAACTTGTTTATTCCCAAAACAGGAGTATCGATGTGATAAAACTACAAGAACTTGTAGAAGTAGAAGGCATAGAACAGCATGTATTATAACTTTACATTTCAGGTCATTTTTATATCCGTTATAAAACTTAACAGTTAATAAAGATATACTTAAAATCAAAAATGTCTATTGCCCAAAAGACTAACACTAATACATTTTGTAAGTGACCATCTGAGTGTATTTTGGTCTCTTTCAGTGATTTTTTTTTAACAGGTGTGAGGGATCCACTGGGATATTCCCTTCATATCCCTAACCCTTATAACCCCGTATACTCACTATTCTATGATTTTGTTCACTTTGTATTGCTTTGTAACAGTATCAAATAGTGTCAATATTGGCTGTTATTGTTGCCTAGCAATAAGCAGCTAATTGGGTGGCAACAATAACAGCCAATATTGACACTATTTGATACTATCTGTTACAAACCAATACAAAGTGAACAAAATCATAGCATAGTGAGTATAAGGGGTTATAAGGGTTAGGGATATGAAGGGAATATCCCAGTGGATCCCTCACACCTGTTAAAAAAAAATCACCGAAAAAGACAAAAATACACAGATTGTCACTTACAAATTTTACTAGTGTTAGTATTTTGGGCAATAGACATTTTTTATTTTAAGTACATGTTTATTAAATATTAAGTTTTATAACAAATATAAAAATGATCTGAAACAGGAACTAGATAGCCATCGGCTTTTGGATCTATCAAATTGAATAAATCCTGGGTCAAATTTAGGGTTTACGTCTTGAATTAAATATAACTTTACGGTAGTCCGGGATTGGGGACATTGGTCTAATAGTAATCTACTGACATACACATTACAAACATGCATGTACTACCTTTTGAACATATTTCTCATGCCCTGTTTTCATCCTGTAAATTCTTGGCCGGAAGTATTTTCTTGTCTCCAGTGATGTTCCAGGTCCCTGGCAGGCGAGCAAAGCCTCATCGTCCACTGCTCAGGGAGCCCGGTGACATCACTGGCAGCCTAGGTAATTATGCAGAGAGGATAGAGGGGCGGTAACTAGGCCGGCCGACATTGCGCTAAGCCCCACCCCTCCAGTTTGGTGACGTCACCGGGAATGGAGCTTTATAATGAATGGAGTCAAGAGGATGAATATGTATGAGGGGGCGGATCAATAGAGGAGTGGACGATGTGCGGGAGGCATGAATATGTATAAGGGGGATGGGTGCAGGGATGCAATGTTAGACAGTAGAAACAATAAGACCCGGAGTGAGGCAGGAAGTGATCGCACAGATAAACAGATATGAAAACAATCTGTTGGGGATGGTAGGAGCCATGCTCCAGTGTAAAAGCTACCTAAAACCATCTTGGGAACATAGACTCGGCTACTAAAGGTGAGTAAGAGGTTTTAAAAAAAATACGTTTGATCCCGGACAACCCCTTTAACACTGGGCACATTTTAAAATGGCTGTGTGTACATAGGATTGCATAGCTAACAAACAGAACAACTTCCTGATACTGATTAGAACTAGCTGGACAGCTCTGCATAACACAATATCCCTAAGACAGAGGTAGATCTCTTACCACATATGCTGGCACAAGGATGGTGGGGTTTTAAAAGGAGACTGGGCTTCTCTTTCCAGAATACATTACACTCCCACCTTGCACCACCCACAATACAATAATCTTTATTAACAGAAAAACAAGGTGCAATACATTTTTAAGACCTCTAGATCGTGCTATAACGAAACTAATAACTATGAAACTGAAGCAGAACGTGATCTGAAATGATTCTCCCTCTGCTGGGGCAGAACACTCCCTGACTGGTGTCAACAGACGCCACTACTGGGTCCTTCTCTCTTAGCAACCCATATTGGTCAATGATGGGATCAAGCTTCTTCAAAGCGTTATTCTTAGAGACTGTTTGGCCTTTGCTGAGGTATTTCCTTAGCATGACATTCACATTGTATCTTGCAAATTATTATGTTCTTGGACCTTTTCAAATTAGGCTTCTTGCTCACAGGTAATGTCTGAGCTGTATGGACTACACAGGCTATAGCACAAACGAGCAACATCCAGATGGAGAACCTGTCGAAACAATGGGATTTGAGTTGGTGGTCTGAAGTCACTGTACATAGAACAGATACTTCAGGTCGGACTTCATCGGCTTCTGGGTCTACCAATTTGAACTTGTGGGATCTGATGTCGCAAGACGTTGAACGGTACAGGAACGCAGGCCCCTCAAATTATGTAGTGTCCATAAGGTGTCGTATAGCTTCTATATAAAATAAATCTTCATATAAAAGAGGGGATCAAAGAAAAATATAAAAAGTATATGATCCTTCAGGTAGACATAATTGCCTAAGTTTTTTTTTATCGAGTATCTTAATTTGTTTTGTGCAAGCAGTGAAACAAAGGGACAATTGTCTATGCAAAAATATATATGTAATTGTGAGGAATATGGATTCATATTTACTGTCAGCCATGTCCTCACACCCTCCCAGACAGCAGAGGTAGGGAAATCCACAGGAGTGCCCTGCTTCAAAGCCCCAGCCCTGAGGGTAATTTGATGCACCTCTTGGCATGTTCAGAGTACATGCAAAATGGGTTTCCACCCCCCCCCCCCAGCCATCTGAGTGTCAGTTGGCAAGAGCACAGGGGGTCCAGGCTTCAAGGAGAAGTTCACACCTCCGTGCACCAGTTTGGAGCCAACTGAATCTTGCAGGAAAACCCCCAGCATGGGGTATCTGCCCTTCCCCAGGATCAATGAGACTTCCCAGACATGTTGGCACCTACCTTTCATAAGGAATTATGAATCGCCTGGCCATCGCAGGCGCAAACCAGATACATATTTGTGTCCCGGTGGCCACGAGGTACGTTCCCATGGTCTTTGTTTACTATTACACAGTCTGGGTAGGGAGATACCCATATCTCCCCATAGAAACCACATAACGGTACAAGGTTTGGGCTCTACTTGTAGCCGGAACCCAGGCAGGTCCATTAGTCCCAGAACCATCTCCCTGTGACCCTCTGGTCTGGAGCTATGAACCCTAAAGGGTTTTGTGGGTCATTTGCTGCCAGCCCAGAAGAGGGGGAGTGGACCCCTCCCTGAGGCAGGGAGGGGATGAGCCGGCTACAGGTTAAAAGTCTGGTGCCAGCAAGCGGGCGCGTCTTTCTCTGAAGAGGGGTCACATCCTACACATGTGTTTAGAGGGACCCAGGAAATAGCTGAGTTCACGGCCCTTCATGTGGACACCAGCAAAGAACATCTAAAAGGAACTTTCATCATACTAGGTAACTGACTTTTACACTGCTTAAACATGTTGGAACCATATAACCTGTAATCTGTAACCTCAGACCACTGTATATATTCTTAGTGTATATTGTGTTTACTCTAGTGTGCCCATACGGCTATTAAATCTATTATCTAATCTTGTGCTATCTTGTATCTCGATCACAAATCCCCATGTCCGTGTTTTGGCCTAGTTATAAGCTACCGTTGGTTTCTGACCCTTTATAATCCTGTTAGCGGACCGGGCTTATATCAAACGAGAAACTGGTGGCAGTTACCCGAGCTGAGGGCGTGCTGTTTTCACTGCGGCAGTGAAAAGGCTCTCTCAGCTTGTTGCCTCTCTGTGCCCGCGTGGACAGGAGGTGGGTGTGTAAACTATACCAGCCTGACCTTACGTGCTCCTCTGGAGGGTGTAACTTCACGTTTTTGGTAAACCCTGTGATCATACCAGGTCCCGTGAGCTCAACGTGGTTGACGTCAGCGGGCACGAGGGGTGGTATTCATCACATATTGGTGGCAGCGGTGGGATCGAGATACTAGTGTGTGTGAGTGTGAGACCCATACTCCCAGACACTAAAGACGACCAGCAGTAGCTCTTGCTGCTGGAGTCTTAAGATCAGCTCAACCCTAGACAGTCTGAGTGAAGATACAATAAGGTGTGTGTGCATCCGGTTGCAGTCTGTGTCAGTGACCATCCGTTGCAATGATGGCCAGTATCACAAGGAAAAGAGCTAAGGAGATGGACGATGCTTTGAATGATGGCGGGGAGGATGCAGTCCAGATTGGGGGCGGAGAAGAGGTGGAAGGCGAGGGGGAGCACAGCCAAAGCTCCCCAAGGAGCCAGTCACCAGAGGTAAGGTCCGCAGTGGGCCTCACTCCACCTGCCCATCCCCTCAGCCAAGCTGGCTCAGCTGCTCTCCTACAAGCTGCTATGGACCATCTCCAGGCTGGAGACCAGGCAGCCTCTGAGCTCCTCCTAGCGGCTGCAGAGCGTCACGAGCAGGCAGAGGCTGCAGAGCGCCGTGAGCAGGCTGCAGAACGTCGTGAGCAAGCACAGGCTGAGCGTGAGCACCAGCTACAAATGCTCTAGCTGAAGCTTCAATTGCAGCAGCCCTCCCCAGCCCAATGTGAGTCTCCAGAGGTCCAGATTCCCAAACTGCGGGCGGAGGACTTTCCCCTATTGGACAAAGATGGGGACCTGGACACCTTTTTGTTGGCATTGGAGACAGCCTGCCATCAATACCAGCTGCCAGAGGACCAGTGGGTCAGATTCCTTATGCCTCGGCTCAGGGGAAAAGCCCTTGAAATCTTCGGGTACCTGCCCAGCGAGACCATCCTGAGCTATGAGGACATCAAACAGGCTCTAGTCAGGCAGTATAACTTAACCCCTGAGTCGTACCAGAAAAGGCTCAGGAATTTGCACCGGGGTTCTACTCAGAGCTGGGCCAATCACATGCGGGCCTTGCTGAGAGCAGTCGACCAATGGACCACCGGATTGGAGCTCTCCACCGTCCGGCAGCTGAAGGAGCTCATCGCCACAGAACAGTTCTTGTGGAACTGCCCAGAGGATCTCCAGCAGTACCTCCGTGACCGGAAGCCAAAGGGGGCCTCCACAACAGCAGCCCTGGCCGATGAATACACCAACAACAGGACTTCAGAGGCCCGGAAACCTGTCGGCTGGAGAGGGGGTAAGACGCACGCTGCACCTGCTACCCCTGCCCCTAGGCCCAAGTGGGCACCGGTCCCTGCTGCACTTTCCACGTCGGTGGGGGAACCCCGCCTGTGTCACCTGTGTAAGCAGCCAGGACACTTCAAAGCCATGTGTCCCCAGCACCCGAGGGATCCGTCCCAGTCATCAACCCGGAAACCGTCCACTGTGTTGTGTGTGTATTAGGTCCCTTGACAATGTTCAACCGGTCACCGTGGGCCAGGCTGTGGCCATGGGACTTAGAGACGCCGGCGCTGAAATGACACTGGTACGGCCTGAACTGGTGGCACCCCATGATTTACTGCCCGGGAGATCCCTCACTGTGTCCGGGATTGGAGGAGTGGAACGGGCGCTGCCTGTCGCCAAGGTCTATCTGGACTGGGGCGCCGGTCGAGGAGTAAGGGAGGTGGGGGTATCCGCAAATATCCCCGCCAGTGTTTTGCTTGGGACGGACCTGGGGCGGCTTGTGTCTAAGTATGTGGCCGCTGACACCCCAAGTTCCGATTCCCCAGAATGTGATGTAATGTCCCCCCCCTGATGATACTGTGAATGTACCTATTATGCCTGTTGATGGGGATGTGGGGGATGTATTGTGTGCCTCTCCCCTCAGTGGAGAGGGGGTCATTCCTGCCAGCTGGGCTGAAGCCCCAGGGTGTAGCCAGCAAGCATGCTGGGACCTGTTGTCCTCCAGTGTGGTGACTGAGGGAACAAGCAGGGGGCAGACAGCTGCGGGGGAGGAGAATGCAAATGAGGTCAGGGCTGTCCCAGGAGAAGTAGGACTGCCAGGTGAACTCTCAGTGCAGGGTTCCTCCACCACTGGGATGTCTGAGGGCCAGGTTAGTCCGTCTGGACTGGCAACTTGGTCGGGAGCTGAGGGGAAGCAGGCACTACCAGCGGTGGCAGCGGCTGTCACGCGCAGTGGGAGTGCTGGGGCCCCTCAGGGGTCTGATGGCTTTCCCCCTTCCGACCAAGTGGCTGCCAAGTCAGATGGAGGCCCAGAGACAGGTCCCAAGGACCTGACCGAGGACGTGGCAGTCTCAGCTATTCTGACCACGTCCAGTCAGGGGTTTCAGGTGGTGTTAGTGGCTGACGCCAGCCTGAACGCTCTCAGGGAGCAAGCGGCACTGCCTCCCTCGGACTCAGACCTCAAGCAGGTGGTCTGGGACCAAGGACGGCTGTGCCGGGTCACGGTCCAGCAGGGCTCACCGGAGGAGTGGCCTAGGGACCAGCAGTTAGTAGAACTGACAGGGGACATGGCAGTCTCATCCATTCTGACCAGTCCCACCAGGGGTTTCAGGTGGCGTTAGGGGCTAGCGCCAGCTTGAAAGCTCTCACAGAGCATGTGGCATGGCCTCCCTTGGATTCAGACCTCCAGAAGGCGGTCTGGGACCAAGGTCGGTTGTGCCAGGAAACGGTCCAACAGGGCTCACCAGAGGCGTGGCCTAGGGACCGACAATTTGTGGTATCCTATCCGTACAGGGCGGAATTTCTGTGGGCTGTGCATGAGATTCCGGTAACCGGATACCCAGGGGCCGCTAACGCAGAGGCTTGGAGTGGAGACCTAGCCACCCCTGGGGCATCGGTCATCGAGTGTGTCGTGCGCTTCCAGGAAAAAGCGCCGGCCTGGTCGCTGTTGGTGCGCGACAGTATGGGGCAGGCCCAGACCGTCCAGAAGCGGGGGTACGACCAGTTGGCTTGTGAATGGACCCATCATGTGGGTCAGCAAGCATGGATACTGGTTCCAGTACCTCAGGATAAGCTTCAGGTGGCCTGGGAGGGACCGTACCTCACGCATCAGCAGCTCAATGCCAGGATGTACCTGGTCACCCTGGACCACGCCCGGGGAATGCAGAAGGCGCGGGAGGCAGGTGCCCTCCCAGAAGGCCGCCCCTTCCAGGAAATGTTAGCCAACGCGCATGGAAGGACTGCGTCCACCAAGATGCCCTTGGGCATGGAGTATGCCCCTGCCACTTCTAAGCAGATGGTCAAGCTGCTTAAGAGACTTGAAGGGTACGTGGCTGCATACCTGGAGGTCATTGCCGTCTTCGGTCCTACCTGGGAGGATCCCCGAGAGCATCTGGCGCAGATGCTCGGGCAGATCTGCCAGGCAGGCTGACCCTTACGCCCAGGAAAGTGCCAGCTGGGCATAACCGTTTGAGGGCCCGGGCAGGCAGGGAAGCCTCGGAACCTGGAGAGGGGATGCCAGCTCATCTGGATCACCCCTCTGGGACAAGCACCAGGCGATGTACTCCTGGGCACCGTCGTGTACTATAGGAGTTCACACCCCACTATCGTAGCCTGGCGAGGCCCCTGACGGACCGCAGGAAGAAGCTGCCATCCGCAGTCAATTTGACAAACGACTGACGAGACGGTCTTCCAGGCGCTGGGAGCATGACCTTTCTAGCTTCCCGGTTCATACAGGCAGCCGACTGCACACGGCCGTTTATAGTACAGACTGTGCCAGCCATTTGGCCTCAGGGTCAGGCTCAATCCAGGTGACTCCATGGGTCAGGAACGAATGGAGGGGGGACACGGGATCCTGGCGCCGGCCATCCTCTTTGCCATTCCCCCACCAGAGAGGGGCGGATGGCCACACGGGTGAGGCAGAACACAGGAATGTGCTGCCCCCTGGCGCCCTCTAAAAGGGGAGGTGTGAGGAATATGGATTAATATTTACTGTCAGCCATGTCCTCACACACCACCTGTGCTGACAGACAGCAGAGGTAGGGAAATCCACAGGAGGGCCCTGCTTCAAAGCCCCAGCCCTGAGGGTAATTTGATGCACCTCTTGGCATGTTCAGAGTACATGCAAAATGGGTTTCCACCCCCCCCCCAGCCATCTGAGTGTCAGTTGGCAAGAGCACAGGGGCCCCCAGGGGGTCCAGGCTTCAAGGAGAAGGTCACACCTCCGTGCACCAGTTTGGAGCCAACTGAATCTTGCAGGAAAACCCCCAGCATGGGGTATCTGCCCTTCCCCAGGATCAATGAGACTTCCCAGACATGTTGGCACCTACCTTTCATAAGGAATTATGAATCGCCTGGCCATCGCAGGCGCAAACCAGATACATATTTGTGTCCCGGTGGCCACGAGGTACGTGCCCATGGTCTTTGTTTACTAGTACACAGTCGGGGTAGGGAGATACCCATATCTCCCCATAGAAACCACATAACGGTACCAGGTTTGGGCTCTACTTGTAGCCGGAACCCAGGCAGGTCCATTAGTCCCAGTACCATCTCCCTGTGACCCTCTGGTCAGGAGCTATGAACCCTAAAGGGTTTTGTGGGTCATTTGCTGCCAGCCCAGAAGAGGGGGAGTGGACCTCTCCCTGAGGCGGGGAGGGGAGGGGCCGGCTGCAGGTTAAAAGTCTGGTGCCAGCAAGCGGGCGCGTCTTTCTCTGAAGAGGGGTCACATCCTACACATGTGTTTAGAGGGACCCAGGAAATAGCTGAGTTCATGGCCCTTCATGTGGACTCCAGCAAAGAACATCTCAAAGGAACTTTCATCATACTAGGTAACTGACTTTTACACTGCTTAACCCTGTTGGAACCATATAACCTGTAATCTGTAACCTCAGACCACTGTATATATTCTTAGTGTATATTGTGTTATATCTAGTGTGCCCATACGGCTATTAAATCTATAATTTAATCTTGTGCTATCTTGTATCTCGATCACGAATCCCCACGTCCGTGTTTTGGCCTAGTTATAAGCTACCGCGGGTTGGTTTCTGACCCTATATAATCCCGTTAGCGGACCGGGCTTATATCAAACGAGAAACTGGTGGCAGTTACCCGAGCTGAGGGCGTGCTGTTTTCACTGCGGCAGTGAAAAGGCTCTCTCAGCTTGTTGCCTCTCTGTGCCCGCGTGGACAGGAGGTGGGTGTGTAAACTATACCAGCCTGACCTTACGTGCTCCTCTGGAGGGTGTAACTTCACGTTTTTGGTAAACCCTGTGATCATACCAGGTCCCGTGAGCTCAACGTGGTTGACGTCGGTGGCAGCGGTGGGATCGAGATACTAGTGTGTGTGAGTGTGAGACCCATACTCCCAGACACTAAAGACGACCAGCAGTAGCTCTTGCTGCTGGAGTCTTAAGATCAGCTCAACCCTAGACAGTCTGAGTGAAGATACAATAAGGTGTGTGTGCATCCGGTTGCAGTCTGTGTCAGTGACCATCCGTTGCAATGATGGCCAGTATCACAAGGAAAAGAGCTAAGGAGATGGACGATGCTTTGAATGATGGCGGGGAGGATGCAGTCCAGATTGGGGGCGGAGAAGAGGTGGAAGGCGAGGGGGAGCACAGCCAAAGCTCCCCAAGGAGCCAGTCACCAGAGGTGAGGTCCGCAGTGGGCCTCACTCCACCTGCCCATCCCCTCAGCCAAGCTGGCTCAGCTGCTCTCCTACAAGCTGCTATGGACCATCTCCAGGCTGGAGACCAGGCAGCCTCTGAGCTCCTCCTAGCGGCTGCAGAGCGTCACGAGCAGGCAGAGGCTGCAGAGCGCCGTGAGCAGGCTGCAGAACGTCGTGAGCAAGCACAGGCTGAGCGTGAGCACCAGCTACAAATGCTCTAGCTGAAGCTTCAATTGCAGCAGCCCTCCCCAGCCCAATGTGAGTCTCCAGAGGTCCAGATTCCCAAACTGCGGGCGGAGGACTTTCCCCTATTGGACAAAGATGGGGACCTGGACACCTTTTTGTTGGCATTGGAGACAGCCTGCCATCAATACCAGCTGCCAGAGGACCAGTGGGTCAGATTCCTTATGCCTCGGCTCAGGGGAAAAGCCCTTGAAATCTTCGGGTACCTGCCCAGCGAGACCATCCTGAGCTATGAGGACATCAAACAGGCTCTAGTCAGGCAGTATAACTTAACCCCTGAGTCGTACCAGAAAAGGCTCAGGAATTTGCACCGGGGTTCTACTCAGAGCTGGGCCAATCACATGCGGGCCTTGCTGAGAGCAGTCGACCAATGGACCACCGGATTGGAGCTCTCCACCGTCCGGCAGCTGAAGGAGCTCATCGCCACAGAACAGTTCTTGTGGAACTGCCCAGAGGATCTCCAGCAGTACCTCCGTGACCGGAAGCCAAAGGGGGCCTCCACAACAGCTTGCTGCCTCTCTGTGCCCGCGTGGACAGGAGGTGGGTGTGTAAACTGTACCAGCCTGACCTTACCTGCTCCTCTGGAGGGTGTAACTTCACGTTTTTGGTAAACCCTGTGATCATACCAGGTCCCGTGAGCTCGACGTGGTTGACATCAGCGGGCACGAGGGGTGGTATTCATCACAGTAATTTATTACACACAATGCGAACCAAGAATATAAAATCAATACAATTGCAAAGACAAACAATGAAGCTGTAAAATAATACCCCAAATATGCCCCAAGACGGTGCTGACCCACCACTAATTAACCAGCACCCTCTAACAAGCCATCAGGAAGATACAGAATATACCAAGTCTGCTACAATCTTTACAGACAATTCAATACAGAACATTTTAGAGATGTTAACCCTTTGCTCTGTCACCCATGAAAATTTTTTGTATATGTTAGTATGATATAACTTATAAATTCCTTAACGTGGTATGGCTATGGAATATAAAATCCCAGTCGGAGATTCTTTCTCTGATAGCAATATCGTATGTATTATTTAGTGATATGCATTTTCACTAAATCAGTTACAATGTTGCTGTGGCCACTTAACACTATGAATCCACACAAAATGGGGATCTAACTATATACCAAGCAAAGTGATTTATGAATACTATACGTACAAAAATATGTTACCAGATCAAAGGATGAGCAGAGTTGCAGAGGATAGCCAGCTCTCGGGGATTGGATTCTCTGGTAGTCAGGAACTAATCCAGGGGTTTCTTTCCTTGTAATGTAGTGGGGATCCTATGTGTTCTCTGTCTCGTCAAGTCTGTTGTTATTTTTCCTTTCTTTTTCCCCTTTTCCTTTCTTTTTTGTGATCTCCCGGTACGTGGTAATTATCCCCATCCTTATCTAATGATCGCACCCTTCCAGATTAGGATTTTTCAATCATGTTGGTTGGGTGTGCTCATATGGTAATGATCCTATGAGATCATATTTACCCAGAATGCACTATTGTGATTGGTGTCATGATATCCACCCGCCTCCAGATGGCACTGTTGTGTAACATATTAACATTAGACTTTTCAAGAATTAACTTATACAATGTGACTTTATTTTACCCATTATATCTTTAACCTTTGCAACCTAAATCACTGAGGAGGGATACTTCTTTGACACTCTGAAGTAATCTGTCCCAGACTTACTGGGACCATCATAATTTTCCCAGACTCTTGAATTAATGGGTTTGATAAGAAATACAATGGGCCTTACACTCGCACCATGGGTTAGTATATTCTCACTGTCCAAACGACTGATTCATTATGGTTAGAATAACAGCTTCTCTGAGTAAATTCCATTAGCAGAAAATCAACTTAAACGCTTTCCATATATCCTAATAATACATATTCTCTTAGTGAGACACACACAGCATAAAGCATATATATATATATATATCGATACCTTAGAATATTTGTGGGAGAGGCTAAAGGCAAATCACGAGGAGAAGCACCTACCCCTGCCCTAAGCTGGCTGAGTTGTGCCCAGAGCCAGGAGCGAGGGTAAGCCTAACAGTGGGCATACCCTAAAGGGAACTTGAAAATAAAAAAGGGGGGGCGGGTGTGAACAGGAAGCTCCTAGAGGAGTCGGGAACCGGCGCTTAAGAGGGGTTAGACGCCCCTCCCACAAATTCAGGCTGACATTTCAGCCTTCCAACTTGTGGGAGAGGCTAAAGGCAAATGACAAGGAGAAGCACCTACCCCTGCCCTAAGCTGGCTGAGTTGTGCCCGGAGCGAGGGTAAGCCTAGCAGTGGGCAAAAAGAAGCGAAGAGACCGGAGCAGTGATAGAGACGATTACTCTTACCGGTAATTGGATTTTCCAATAGCCTCCCCAGGACAGGAAACAACGTAGAAGCTTAAGTTTAAAAGGCCCCCTCCCCCTACCTGCTTCAGTTAATGAGATAGGACTCGGTTAGTTAGTTCAAAACTGTATTGATATAATGACAACATAACATGAGTAACATAACATTCCACATAAATTATACCACTTGGGTAGGGAATCCAGTGCCGTTGTGGAGGCTATTGGAAAATCCAATTACCGGTAAGAGTAATCGTCTCTTTTCCCCGGCGCCTCCACAACGGTACTCCAGGAGGATTAATAGAGAAATAAACTCTAGGGTGGGACTACTGCAGATAAAACTTTTCTGCCATATGATAACTCATGACTTCTGAGTATATCTAACTTATAATGTTTAAAGAAAGTATTTGGATTTTTCCATGTAGCTGCTGTACATATTTGTTCTACTGAGGCCGAGGCGTTTTCCGCCCATGAGGCCGACACAGCTCTGGTAGAGTGTGCTTTTATCCCTTCAGGAGGGGTCAAGTTCTTCTGTAGATAGCAAAATTCAATGGTGTTCCGGATCCATCTGGATATAGTGCCTTTGCTTGCCGCTGATCCCTTGCACTGCCCCTGATATTGAAGGAGGAGATGGTCCGATTTTCTGAATGTCGCTGAGATTTCCAGGTACGTTAGTAGACATCTCCTGACATCCAGGTTATGGAATTTCCTCTCCAGGTCAGAAGTTGGATTCTCACAAAAGGATGGAAGTGACACCTCCTGTTGGCGGTGGAACCTTGAGGCCACTTTAGGTAGAAACATTGGGGTGTGTCTAAGAATAATCCGGTCTTCTAAAAGTGTAAGATAAGGTGCTTTACAGGAGAATGCCTGAATCTCACCTACTCTCTTGGCTGATGTTATAGCCAGCAGAAAGGCAGTCTTTAAGGACAGGAGTTTAAGTGAGATCTCTTCTAAAGGCTCAAAGGGTGCCTCCATTAGGACTTCTAGCACTTGGTTCAAGTTCCACGGGAGAATGGTCGAATGAACAAATGGGCATTTTCTGAATGCTCCTTTTATGAACCTCTTTATTAATGGAAGGTCTGCCAATCTTACATCAAGGAAGCTACTTAATGCTGAGACTTGTACTTTTATGGTGTTGGGTCTGAGGCCCTTATCCAGGCCGGCCTGTAAAAAGTCCAGTATGAGTGGGATATTAGTCTCCTGACTGTGGTATATCCTGTCTCCTGCAAATCTTAGGAAGGCTTCCCATATTCTTTTATAGATCTGAGAGGTAGAGGCCTTTTTACTGCATAGTAGGGTAGATATTACGGAATCTGATAGACCTCTTTGCTGTAAGTGAACCCGTTCACTTTCCATGCTGTTAAGTGAAGGTTTGCTACCTCTGGATGAAGTACCGGCCCCTGACGTAGTAGTACCGGATATGATGGGAGAGACCAGTATTGACCTGCCGACAGATTGTAGTGGAGGGGAAACCAGGACCTTTTGGGCCAAAAGGGGGTGATTAATATTAGTTGTGCTTTCTCCTCTATTATTTTCATTAGCACTTTTGAAATTATGTTGAACGGGGGAAATGCATACAGGAGATCTTTTGGCCATGGACAGGACAGGGCGTCCACCATCAGTGGGTGATCCCTGTTGGAGAGGGAACCGAATAACTCGAGTTGTCTGTTTTTCTGGTTTGCGAAGAGATCTACTTTTGGTAGCCCCCATTTGAGTGTTATTTGTCTGAACATGTTGGGATCTAGAGACCACTCTCCCCCTTTTAGAACTTCTCTGCTGAGATAGTCTGCTATTTTGTTTTCCTCTCCTTTCAGATGAACTGCTACCAGGGATTTTATATTCTTCTCTGCCCAGCTGAAAATTTCCCCTGTCAATTTTTGTAGTTTTTTGCCTCTGGTACCCCCTTGTCGGTTCAGGTAGGCTACGGTAGTAGCATTGTCGGACAGTATCTTTACATGATGGGTCTTTACGCATGGAAGAAGATGTGTTAGCGCCTCCCATACTGCCGACAGTTCTCTTACGTTTGAAGAGGCTGCTGACATCTCTGGACTCCAGGAGCCTTGGATTACATGACACCCTGTATGGGCTCCCCAGCCCCAGCTGCTGGCGTCGGTGGTTATAGTGATCTGGTTTATCGGTCGCCAAAAGACTCCTTTTTGGAGGTTTCTTTTTATTTTCCACCACAGGAGAGATATTTTCACTTTTAGTGGAATTTCTACCTTCCTGTTCTAAACAGGAAGAGCTTTGTTATCCGTCCCAGGATTCTAGGAGAAACTTTTGCAAGATTCTCGTGTGATGTTGTGCCCATTGCACTGCGGGATCAGTGGATGTCAGATGACCTAACAGTCTCATGATGTCTCTTATGGTCACTTTCTTTGCTTCGCAAATTTTTGAGACCTTTTGACCTATGTATATCTGTTTTTCTGGGGGCAGGAAGGACATAAGATTGTGTGAATCTAACAGTATCCCTAGAAATTTTTTCAGTTGACTGGGAACTAAGTCGGATTTTTTAGTATTTATTAGCCAGCCTAGCTCGGTCAGTTTCTCCTGCACCAGCTGTAGATGACCCTGGAGAACCTGAAGAGATGACCCCACTATCAGGAGGTCGTCTAGGTATGGGACTACTAGGATACCCTGAAGGTGTAGGAACCCTGTCACTTTGGCCATGATTTTTGAGAAAATTCTTGGGGCGGATGATATCCCAAAGGGAAGGGCCTGAAACTGGAAGTGAAACTCCCGACCTCCCAGAAGAAGGGCTATCCTGAGATATTTTTGGTAGGCTCTGTTTATGGGAACATGGTAGTATGTGCCCGCAAGGTCTATAGTTACCATGTAGCAATTTTTGGGTAGGAGATTTACTGTGGATCTGATCGACTCCATTTTGAATCTTTTGTAGGTCATATATTTGTTCAGCTTTTTTAGATTGATTATTAACCTGAAGGATTTGTTGGGTTTTTGAATAAGGAATATGGGGGAATAGAACCCTTGCCTCTCCTGACCTTCTGGGACTGGTACAATAACTTCCTTTTTTAAGAGAGATGATATCTCCGACTCTAAGGCCTGTTGGCTTTCTGTTTTTTTTAATGGTCTGTTGATAAAGAAATGCTCTGGAGGAGTCGTATCGAATTCTAGCTTGTACCCCATGGATATAGTGCTTATGATCCAAGGGGCGGACGAGATCTTCCCCCAAGCTGTGGTAAACCTTCTTAATCTGCCCCCTACTTGATGCCTGGCATCATTGACTGGGCTTAGAGGTAGACTCAGGGTTAAAAAGAAACCCCCTTCCTCTCCCTCTGGAGGATTGCCATCTATTAGTGTTATCCCTCCTCTTCTGGTCTGTTCTATTTCTCCTTTGGCTACGAAAGGACCAACGTTGTTGGTAGAATTTTGATTCTGATGGAAACCCTTTCTTTTTGTCAGACGCTTTCTCTAAAATGTCCTCCAGAACTGAACCAAAAAGCTTATCCCCCTCCACGGAATGGCGCATATGTAGTGTACGTGAGAGTAATACCCCGTCACTACTGAAGGGTCACTTGGGTACTGTCGTTCCCCCTGTATTTTTGGGGAGGTTGGTATAGAATATCTTATAATGTCATGCTATGTATTTTCCTGTTACTGTGAAACGTGCATTTGCAGGCCGGCTAGGGTGTAGTTCCAGCTCTGAGTCACTAGAGGGAGCTAGGGAACCCTAGGTTATATAAGGCCCAGTCAGGAAGTAGTAGCAGGAGACAGACAGTGGGAGCAGAGGTCAGAAATGATCCTGTGTCTGAGAGAAGGCCAGGCTATGGGCCTGTGAGAGCAGAGCAGGCCTGAAGCCTGCCGGCTAGGAGAGGGTAGTAAAGGCCCTGTAACCGGGTTCCGGATCCAAGGAAAAGGTTCCCCTCCTGAGTCACCATCCGTTCAGCTGAAGCAGCATAAGTGAGCCACAAGCCAAGACACAGATTACCACAGAGGCCGATCAGATAAAGCGAGAGGTACTCAAGATAACAGAGGAGGTACTAGAAAAGGACAGCTTCAAGGGTACGCCAGATAAAGGGCATTAGACCTTGGAGAGAAATTCACATGTAGCAGGACCAGTCAGGAATAGTGTGCAAGCCGCCTGTACTGTATCTCCTGTAATCAACACTCTGTATAATTCATCGCTCAGACCGGCCTTTCTGTAATGTCAAGAACCATCTGTATTCTTCTAAAACCAACCGTCTTTTATGGAACTGTGCACTACCAGTGTCCGTGTATTATCCTGACTGATATTCAGTAAAAGTTCCAGTTTTTGTTGGCTATCCTGTGCTTGCTTCATTCTTCCACCATACTTTACACGGCGTGTCACCGTTTAATTGACACTGGCGTCACGAACTTTTAACTACCTGCCTGTTCCAGCATTCGCCCCGATTTGAAGACGACAGTGGATCCCAGGTTAGTGGTCAATCTGCACTACAAAGCCCAGCATACCCTACTGACCCCCTGGGACACTGCATCGCTCTTTTTGGCGTCACGAACAGGATAAGCATACTTCTACAGTGCAGAGAAGTGTGAACTGTGTGCTTTAAATACTCCACCACCGTATTACAAAGACTGCAACCTTTATTCCTAATTTGTGGATTACAATTGCGCCTGGGAGGAATCAAAGACGCTATACTGTGTTGCGCTACCCCCAGAGAGAAAATCGCATTTGTGGACTGTGTTTTACTGGACTTTTCATCATCCTGCTTGCTGTCAGTGAATTGCAGCATCAGGGCATCTAAAATGGCCGCCGACGCCATGAGGCTTTTTACTGCGCCATCAGGATGTGCAGAGGCGCGAATATTTGGCGCCGAAACCTTCCAAGAAGAAGGAGGAGACGATTGCCCTGGAGCGCCACCCACCTTGAGGAGTGACGACGCGGCTGACTACTTTGAAGAGTTACGCCTGGGAGGCGGGGCTCAGATGGAGATAGACTGGCCCAGTGTGTGGGAGGAGTCAGAGTCGATGCCGCAACCAGGAAGAGAAGAGATGGCGTGCGCTGCAGAGAGAGAGACTGAGACCACGTGCGAGTGGGGCGCCACTCCACCGGACTTTCCGGAGTTGGGGCCGTGGGATCCTCTAGCCTGGACGGCCACCCCCTGGGCCCAGGCCATGGATCTAAGCATCACCCGACCTGAGTCCCCACCGATCCGTCGCCGGCACGCAGAATGGCCGGCTATTATGGAGGAGTTGAGAGCCGCGGTGGCGAAAAAGAACACCAGCCGGAAGAAGCGGTTCGAGGAGATGGCTAAGTCCATACAGGGAGACTCCTTTCCGGGTAAGCCCCAGCTAGAAAGGTGCCGCGGGATCGTGGTGTCCTTTGATAAAGAGAAAGGCTATGGGTTTATCCAGGAGTGGGGGACTGGCCGGGACTTCTATGTCAACCGGCGATCGGTAAAACGGCACTACCTCCCAGAGCATCTCCACAATCTAACTATGGGGGAGATCATAGAATACACCCCTGCCGAAAGTCTAAGGGGCCCCTACGCCACCGCAGTGACTCGCCCGAAGACGCCGGCTGAGAACTGGGACTCGGAGAAAGAGAGGTCAGAGCCAGTTGCGACAGGGAGAGAAAAAGCCCGGACCACCCATCTGCAGAACCAGGCCTACCTCAGCCCCGACGTTTTCTGGGAGCCCATCGTGATGCAGGGGCTGGAGGAGCGGTATCCCCCTCCGGATGCAGTGAGACGAGAGGAGGAGAAGGAGCGACAGGACAGCTGCCGGAGAGCAGAGGAATGGGCTGAGGCCCGGCGCCAAACCGCAGCTGCCCTTGTTACCCCAGCGGCCGGACCCCCTGGACCTCCGGTAGATCCGACCACCTGCACTAAAGCGGAACTAGAGGCCCTGCGCAAGCGGGTGTACTGGGTGGCGGACCTTGGCTGCGCTGGAGGCGTGCAGTGGTTTCCATTCCCGAGGACGGAGGCTGAAATGGAGGCCGTGAAAGACAAACCTCCCCCTCTAAAAATTGTCAGGGGAGACGGGTTCCAAATGTGGCCGGCCTTGCCAGAAGAATTGCTGCAGGTTCCCTATGTCGACTCGTCATCTGAGGAAGAACAGGACACTCGTCTGTGAGTACATCTTCCCTCTTGTCCATCTTCTTAATGGCCGTTTGTCCCTCCATTTGGCAGAGCTGGTGAAGCTCGCTGCCAGTTACCCACGGCCGGTGGCATCCTAACTGAATAATGGTGCCACTGTATACCACTGCTTCCAGCTGCCTTTGTTTTGTTTGGGACATCCGGTTCGCTGCTACAATCCCAGTTGTGCCTTATTTTGCACTATTTTTCCCTTTTCACCCCCATTTCAGGTTGAAAAGACATTTTTATGTCAGCAATATTTTAAAGGGTAAGCAGGACTTGCCAGGATAACATGGCCCTGGTATTGTCAGAGTCCTGTATTGTCATTTTATATATGTGCTGCTGACAGTGTTCAATAACCGGTTGTTTTTATTCACGTCTATGTGCCCAGAAATGGACTTCCTATGTGCAAGCCTCTGAGAGGTTAATTTATCATGGACTTATTTATTATCATGGACTATCCTGGTTCTTTCAACATCCGCTGTGCCAGGTCAGCGCCCCCGTTCCACTCACTATCCTGTGAAAAAGAGAACGACGCCCCTTGTCACCGCACTTCGCCATTTCCAATTGGGTCTGATAAGAGTGTAAATGACATATCTGTATGCATGCATGTGTCTTCCTCTATTTCAGGTCATGATTCCAGTTGGGCGGGCCCTGATGGAGTACGAGGTCGTACTCAGCTTAAAGCAGCGGGGTATGTAGTGTACGGGAGAGTAATACCCCGTCACTACTGAAGGGTCACTTGGGTACTGTCGTTCCCCCTGTATTTTTGGGGAGGTTGGTATAGAATATCTTATAATGTCATGCTATGTATTTTCCTGTTACTGTGAAACGTGCATTTGCAGGCCGGCTAGGGTGTAGTTCCAGCTCTGAGTCACTAGAGGGAGCTAGGGAACCCTAGGTTATATAAGGCCCAGTCAGGAAGAGGTAGCAGGAGACAGACAGTGGGAGCAGAGGTCAGAGATGATCCTGTGTCTGAGAGAAGGCCAGGCTATGGGCCTGTGAGAGCAGAGCAGGCCTGAAGCCTGCCGGCTAGGAGAGGGTAGTAAAGGCCCTGTAACCGGGTTCCGGATCCAAGGAAAAGGTTCCCCTCCTGAGTCACCATCCGTTCAGCTGAAGCAGCATAAGTGAGCCACAAGCCAAGACACAGATTACCACAGAGGCCGATCAGATAAAGCGAGAGGTACTCAAGATAACAGAGGAGGTACTAGAAAAGGACAGCTTCAAGGGTACGCCAGATAAAGGGCATTAGACCTTGGAGAGAAATTCACATGTAGCAGGACCAGTCAGGAATAGTGTGCAAGCCGCCTGTACTGTATCTCCTGTAATCAACACTCTGTATAATTCATCGCTCAGACCGGCCTTTCTGTAATGTCAAGAACCATCTGTATTCTTCTAAAACCAACCGTCTTTTATGGAACTGTGCACTACCAGTGTCCGTGTATTATCCTGACTGATATTCAGTAAAAGTTCCAGTTTTTGTTGGCTATCCTGTGCTTGCTTCATTCTTCCACCATACTTTACACGGCGTGTCACCGTTTAATTGACACTGGCGTCACGAACTTTTAACTACCTGCCTGTTCCAGCATTCGCCCCGATTTGAAGACGACAGTGGATCCCAGGTTAGTGGTCAATCTGCACTACAAAGCCCAGCATACCCTACTGACCCCCTGGGACACTGCACATAGCCTACTTTTTGAGCTAGCGTCTCCCGTCCAAGATCTAAGCCACACAGCTCTTCTTGTGGAATTGGAGAGGGCCGCGGATCTAGCTGATAATTTCACCAGATCTGCTGATGCGTCTGACAAAAAATTACATGCCTGCTTAAGGGTAGGTATTGAGGCTAGGATTTCTTCCCTAGAAGTCCCGTCTGCCAGGTGTTCTTTCAATTGGTCTAGCCATATTGACAGGGATCTTGATGTGCAGGTAGCTGCTATACTGGGCCTGAGCATGGCTGTGTTTGTCTCCCAGGTTCGTTTTAATAGTCCCTCACATTTTTTATCCATGGGGTCTTTAAGCAGGCCCATGTCCTCAAAGGGAAGACACGTTTTTTTGGATATTCTGGCGACCGGCGCATCAATTCTAGGTGTCTTATCCCATAGAACTGAATCCTCTTCCAGGAATGGGTATTTCCTTTTAAAGTAGACCGGTATTAAATTATTTTTCTCCGGATATTTCCATTCTTTTTTAATTAAAGTTTTAATATTATTATGGACGGGAAAAACTTTTCTCTTTTTCTCTCCCAGTCCCTGGAACATCTTGTCCTGCACGGACTGAGGCTCCTTGGTCTCTTCAATTTTCATTGTGGCCCTGATGGTCCTTAATAATCTCTCGGTTTCTTCTGGGCTACAGAGGTGTTTCCCTGATTCCTCTTCAGAGGATTCGGATTCCTCAAGAGACACTACCTCTCCCTCTTCGGAGTCAGGCTCCGGCTGATGGTGCGACACCTGAGATTTTTGCGAGGTGGAGGGCTGAGGAGAGCATGGAGGGAGTCTAGCATCAACTGCCGAATTCACCTCCTCTTTAATCATACCACGAATGGATTCCAGAAGAGAGGGTGATTCTTCCGACACTATTTTGTCCGTACACTTGGGACATAGTGATTTTTTGGTTTTAGAGGGTAGGGATTTTTTGCACACAGCACATCTCTTTTTAGACAAAGATTCCCCAGATCTTCTAGTGCTGGTATCCTGGCCCTGAAAGGTAATATTTGAATCTCTTTTAGGGCATGTAATAGCCTACGCTACCACCAGCACCACTAGTGAGGGAAAAAGTGGGAATAGTGTGCAATCTCCCCCCCCCCCTAAACGGGGTTAACACATAAGGGAAGGAGGCTTACCGGGCTCTGGGCGGCAGGATCCACAGGTTTGCGAGTTTCAGGAGCTTCCATGGGAGCCGACATGTCAGCAAGCGAAGCAGGACGCCGACTCCTCGCTTCCCAGTTCTATATCCGCCAGTCCTCTGACGTCACACGCCACCGGAAGTGACGCCGAGGACTGGCAAGCTCACTTCCGCCTGTGCCTGCGCATACGCGCTTAATCCCTCGTTCCTTTAATGAAACTAAGGAACGGAGGCCTGTGGCTGCCTTCATGGACGGACTTACGCCTAAGGTACAGGGCAGTCCGTTACCCTCCACCTCTGCACGGCCCTCCCGAACGGGGAAATCCTCCAGGCCGTGCGCATTAACCCCCGCCGTAGCAGGAGCGGCTTCCACGCGATCCCGAGGACAGGAAACAACAAACTGAAGCAGGTAAGGGGAGGGGGCCTTTTAAACTTAAGCTTCTACGTTGTTTCCTGTCCTGGGGAGGCGGGTACACCCTCCTGGAGTGCCGTTGTGGAGGCGCCGGGGAAAAAATCATTTAATTCCCTTCAGAGCACGAGATTACAAAAAGCCTGGGATATCTCGACATTTGGGTTTGGAATGTAAAACAAGAGGATCACCATCGACCCATTTTTTTAATCACATGGGCCGGAACTCCATTTTTAGAAGCTGCAGAAGCAGCCCCAATACGGAATGAGTGCCCAGGGATGGCAAGTGGGTTATACCCGAGACCTGATGCCAGTGTCCTGATATGAGATATGAACTGAATAGAGGACAGAAAATTCTTGTGGAAAGGCAACAGCGGGCCATCAGGGGGAGCGTCTTGCAGCAGTGCTAGCAATTGTTGGAGGACCTTGACCGGACACCAAACATTGGAGGTTCTAAAAAACTTGACCTCAGTAGGAGGCCCGTGCTGGCTGGTCTTGGTGGAAGGTAACCGGAGGAAAAAATGGTCCTGGGTCCAGGACAATTGCTGCCTCTGCAAACCCTGATGCTTGGAGGTGGTGCTAGTGAACTCGCCTGGCCTAAGGAAACCGTAAAATCCGAGGTACATAGCTGGCTTAATGACCAAGCTGGGAGAGTGCCCAAAAGGATGACCATCCAACGCAGAAGAAAGTCTCCTAAACATCTCACTGGAGACAGGCTGTCTTCGGCCAAGAGAGGCATCCCCGCTCTTCTGGATTCCCCTAAGTGCAGCCTTGACTGCTTGTACCGAAAAAATAGAACCTCCGCCCGGACTGTGAAGCATGGAGCAGTGCTGGATTCCAGCTAAGTACAGCTTAATAGTATTATAAGACAGCCTGAGGTGGAGATGACAATGGGCGATGAACGCCAAAATGCAGGAGATGTTGTCCAAGGAACCTTGCGGGTGAGACCTGGAGAATTCCTTATAAGTTTTAAGGCCGGCTTGATAATTCCTGGCGATGTTGGAGGAGAGGGAATGTTGTACCAGGTTCCTGGCGTATGAAAGGAGGGACTCTAATCCATCACCAGGGAATTGAAGGCTGAGGGAGGGGACCCCGTGGGATCTGCTTCTGGCATCACCTGGAAAAAAAGGGGGTAATTAAAGCGGGACAGAGCATCCGCAGCTACATTCTCAACTCCTGGGATGTGACTACAAACAACATGAAAGCTATGGGAAAGGGAGAGCCAAACTAGTCTGCGGAGGAGGGACATGTTCTTGAGTGATTTCGCCCTGCCTTTCAAGATAATGTCGACCAAAGCTTGATTATCGGTGACAAACATCACAGGCGCATTGGCCCACTGATGTCCCCAAACTTAGGCAGCCGCCACAATAGGGTAAAGCTCTAGGAGGGAAGAGGAGCTCAGACCTTCGTGGTCCGACTGGACTTCTATGGGCCATTTACCAGCCATCCAATGCGACCCAAAAATAGCTGTGAACCCTCGGGAAATAGCTGCATCAGAAAAAACGGTGGGGTATGACGGCCCCCAAGAAGGCACAAAAAGGGAATTGCCGTTCCATGAGGATAGGAACCGTGACCACATGGCCAAGTCCGCCATGGCTTGGCTGTCCAGATGGATGATGCTGTTCTGGTCAGGAGCCGAAGGCAGCAACTGGAGCAGCCTGGAGGTGAGCGCCCTGCCCTGTGGCATGATCCTGGAGGCGAAATTGAACCGCGCCAACATATTGTGGGAAATTACTGCCCGGCAACTAGCAAGTTTCTCCTCCGAAAGGCTGGCCTCCATCCAGATGGAATTCAAGATGATGCCTAGAAATATCACCCTATTGGCGGGACCCTCCGTCTTAGCGTGGGCCACAGGGACCTGCAGGCTTGAAAAAATTTGGAGCAGAGTAGCCAGATTGCCCGACCCGCCACGCGGATCCTCGATGATCAGGAAATCATCGAGGTAGTAGATGACCGTAGGCAAACCGCCATGATGAAGGAGGATCCAATGCAAAGCCTTGGCAAATTTGTCGAACAACCATGGACTACTCTTAGAACCAAATGTGAGTCTATTCGCAAAATAGTAGCGACCAGTCCACTTGAGAACATAGTATCCCCATAAATGCGGTTGAATAGGAAGGAGCTTGAAGGCGTCTGCAATATCCGCCTTCGCCAACCAGGAAGCCCTGCCGGAGATCACAATGGACTTAATCACCTCATCAATAGAGGAATATTGCATCGAGAATTCCTCTGATGGGATAAGTGAATTGAGGCTGGGTGTGGCAGAAGCATGAGGAGCGGACAGATCATAAATTAATTGTTTTTTATTGGATGATTTTTTAGATACCAGGCCGATAGGGTTAATACGCCAGGAAGAAAAAGGAATAACTTCAAGCGGGCCAATGAGGAAACCCTTATCAACCTCTGACTGGAGCAACTCGTCAACTGCCGCCGGGTCCCCAGAAGCAGACCGCAAGTTACCACCCTCCCAAGACATCTGAGGGAGGGCAATAAGGCCTGTGTGGAAGCCTTCCGCCAAACCAGACAACAGGAATTGCACAAACCCTCTGTCATGATGATCCCTCAGAAGGACACCTAGCAGATCAAGATTAATGTCGGCTAGTCAGGACTGCTTGGCAGACCTCTTGAGACGGGCGGAACGAGGGTGAGCCCTGAAGCACCTTGAGCAGATGTGGAGAGCCCTGCAGCCTTTGAAGACACAACCGCTCACATTAAAGTTATTACAGACCTTGCTTCTACCCAGGTACACTATGGGGCGACCAAGTTTGTCAACCCAGGGGGCACCCAGTTGGGACCCCGAGGGGCCAGGCAGGGACCTATCCTGAATGGGGTTGACAGAGTTAGGACACCAGTCTGAGGAGTGAAATATGGACTGGCACACTGTACATGAAGGAGCCCTAAGACCCGCAAAGTGGCGGCAGAAAAGCTCCATGTCGATGTTGGCCCAGTTGGTGAAAAACTGGAACTGAACCAAGGCAGCCGCAGCCTTAGCCGAGAAGGAGCGGTGGTAGTCGTAAAACGACGAGCCACCATACTTGTGACCAACATCGGTGACAAGGTAGAGATAAGCACCTTGAGCAGATGTGGAGAGCCCTGCAGCCTTTGAAGACACAACCGCTCACATTAAAGTTATTACAGACCTTGCTTCTACCCAGGTACACTATGGGGCGACCAAGTTTGTCAACTGGAACTGAACCAAGGCAGCCGCAGCCTTAGCCGAGAAGGAGCGGTGGTAGTCGTAAAACGACGAGCCACCATACTTGTGACCAACATCGGTGACAAGGTAGAGATAAGAGTCTAACTCCTCTCTCCTTTTAGGCTGAGCTGATCAAATGATGTCCCTAAAAAGACTGAATGCCAGCATGAATTCAGGGATGGAGAGCTTCCTATTAAGCCTTGCGTCCTTGGCCTTCAGCGCGAGAGAGACATCACCACAGTTAACGACCCTGTTTTCAGGAACGTCATGTGAGGCGATGAGGATGGATGGGATGCCAAGTTCACATCCTTCCCAGCCAAAATATCTTTTTTAATGCCATCCGGAATGAAATGGAAAGGTGCCACCTGGGGGGTGAGACTGGTAATACCTGGCGAAGACACCTGAGAAGCAATGGGCACTGCTGGAGGGTATGACGCTTGGGGGTGTGCGGAGGCTCAATACTCCAGCACCATCACCCTGGACTGAACGTCCGCAACCGAGCTGACCAGGGAGTCAATAGTGGATTGTAACTGGGACAGCGACTGCTGAATGGACGTAATCCCCGACTGGACACCCGACGGGTTTGGGCTGGTCATCAGCAACTTATACAATTCTGCCTTACGAGCAGAAGCCGGGTGAGGAATCCTCTTTCTGTTAAGTTATGAGATCAGCTTGGGAATCGTCCAACTTCTCAGGGACATGGTGCCAGACTGTCTTGAAACAGAAGTTTCTGGGACTGACATGGTGGCATCCACGTCCGAGGCTCGCGACATGCTCAACCTGAAGAGAAAGAGACACTTCTGGATGACTATGCATGACCGGAAGGTAGAACGACCAGCGCCAGGAGGAGAGAGGCTTGTGTAAAGTCTGAGTAACGTACCTGAAGTTGCTGGAGAAGACCCGTGAAGATGTTTTTATTTAATCCGACCTAAGCAAAGTGTCGGATGAATGGAACTGGCTAGAACCTGGAAGAAAAAAGTAGGACATGCAGACTAACCAGACCCCTAACCAATACCCGGCCGGTAGGAAAAAAACGGAGCGAAGCCCGAGCGTGCTGGGAAATGAGAGAGAGAGCACGAACGAGCACGAGGTGGAGGAAGAGGAAATCGGCCCCGAGATGGGCAAAACCTTGAAAACA
Organism: Bufo gargarizans; assembly: GCF_014858855.1. Lineage (NCBI taxonomy): Eukaryota > Metazoa > Chordata > Amphibia > Anura > Bufonidae > Bufo > Bufo gargarizans. Next base: position 83,072 of record NW_025334571.1, read on the forward strand.
GGTGACAGGAGTGACTGGATCTGAACAGAACCACCGGAGGTTGTGACGCGAATAGATCGATGACCAATGACCCGTGGAGCCAAGGTGACCCAAGGTGGAGACCATAAGGTGAACCGAACAAGAGTGACAAGTGAACGCGGCCTGTGAAAAGCAACCTGAGCATGCCTAGCCCGGAGGGCATATGCGAACCCTATGGAATCCGAGAGGGCATAGTGCGGAAAGCGAGAACCGAGCAGCAGGAGTGAAGACGGACGGAGCCTGATAGAATCAGGAGAGGAGACACAAGGAGGAACCCAGAAATACCGCACCACGTAGCCCAGCAATGGACAGACCTGGCAGTGCCAGGAAGGGGTGAACCAGAAGGGAATGGGCTTGGGTGAACCAAGCGTGGAAGTGTGGACAGGGCCTATGCGGATAAGGAGGAAGACTGTAAAGTTCGGGTTTCTACCAAACTTTTGGATTTTTGGACCCTGGACCCAAACCAGAACATTTCTGTAAAAGTTCGGGTTCGGTGTTCGGCGATTTCTTAGAGCTTTTTGTCATCTTGTGCCTATAAAATATTGACACATATGAGTACATACATCTTAGTACATTTGTTTGTTTATACAATACCGATCCCGGGTTTCCGTCTTTAGCTGGAACCTTGATATGTCCTCACCTCTCATCATCCGACTCCTATCTCTCGAATGTGTGAGCTAGGATGACAAACACGTAATTGGTTTATGTACACCCATTTCTCTATAATTTTATCCCCCTTTGGGATTTTTATCTTGTAGACCACAGGTGACAACTTGTCAGTGATGTCATAAGGTCCTTTCCAGGAAGGTAAGAATTTTCTCTCCTTCACTTGATTCCGGGTGAAGTTATAGAGATAAACCTGATTGGAAATTTGATATTACTTCTGTGTAGTCTTCAGATCGTAGTATGTCTTAGCAGTTACTGCAGCTTTCTCTATATTCTTTTGGGCAAACGTAAAAGCATACTGCAGGTGCTTGCATAGATTTTCTATATATTGATGAGATGTTGAAGCGTTTATTAAACTGTGGTCTGTAGTCCGGTAGAGCAAATGCTGGGGTAACACCATCTTCCTGCCTGTGATAATTTTGAAGGGAGAAAGTTTGGTTGCCGCGCTCGGGGTGGCTCCGATGGCCATGAGAACTAAAGGCAAATTGACATCCCAGTCCTCACCGAATTCATTGATAAACTTTTTTAGAATGTTCACAATAGATTGGTTATAGCGTCCCACTCCACCACTAGAGGATGGCTGATAAGCTATATGTAGTTTTCTTTTTACCCCCAGTATCTCCCACATCTTCGTCATCACCTCACTCGTGAAATGACTTCCACAATCGGACTCGATGCGTTGGGGAAGACCGAATCTGGAAAATACATGGCTAATGAGTAGAGATGCTGACACACTTGAGCTGCATGTTTTACAAGGCAAATATTCCACCCATTTTGTGAACAGACAAGTCACAGTTAGCATGTATCTGTTGCCTTTTGATGAAGTTGATACTGGTCCAATGAAGTCAATTTGGAGGTCTGACCATGGCATGGACATCCCCCTTTTCATCAGCGGTGCCCGATGAGTGGGTGCCTGTGGCTGGAATTGAGAGGGAAATTTGACATCCTTGACAATATGTGCGAACATCTTGCAACATATGTGGCCAATAAGCGTAGTCCCGTAATAATTTGTACGTTAACTTCTCACCCCGGTGACCAGCTGTTGGGGAATCATGGGCATGTTGTAACATCAAACCTCTGTATGTTGCGGGTACTACCCATTGTACAATACCATTCTTTGAGGTCCTTATCAACAACCTATCCTGTAACGAGAATTAGGACTTACCCTTCATCAAAAACCGTAACTTTTCTTTACCTGCACAGTCTTCCTTGGTTTAAGGACAATTCTGAGGATCTGCCATGTGTTTATAAAAGATACAAATTATTGGATCCCCTTTTGGCTCACAATGAGGTCTTCATTAGGGGAATCTGGGCTCCATTGTAGCACATTGGCTTCGGCTTCCCTTTGGGCCTGCCTTCTTGCCATGGCATCCACTTGGCCAGTTCCCATGAGGTCATCAACATCCAACACTTCTCCATCCTTGGCTGCTTGATTGGCGAGGGAATCTGCTAGATCATTTCCTTCCTTATCCAAACCTGGATATTTTGAATGACCCCTTACCTTTTTCCAGTAAATGGTAAGACTGTGGCTATTAACAATCTCGTCGATCTTACAAAACATCCTACCATGCTTGACTGGCTTGTTATTGCTTCTCATCATGTTGGATCTTTTCCATCTGGGGAAATTCTCCACAAAGCTATTATGAATATAATCAGAATCTGTGATTATGGCAAACTCTTTAATATCATATTTGTACGGCTTTGTACACAGCGGCAAGTTCTGCAACCTGGCTACTTTTGGGACCAATTTTGTATCTGACAGACATCTCTGGGAACATATTATTCCACAGGATTCCGATACCTGCTGCAACCAGTGTACGTTCAGTCCCTATATCCGTATGGAAAGAACAGCAGTCAACATGCACATGAAAATGATTTGCGATACTCCTTTTCATAAGACTTATATGGAGATGAAGATTGTTCTTCCAGGAAATAATTTTCCTGTGATTCACCTTTATGTTCTGCATTGGAAGAATCATGAAGTTCAGCTAATCCTTGAGCAAGTGGATTCTTATTATTTTGTTTGTACCTGATCTGGCCATCCCATTAAGGACATCGTCCAGGCTGTTATCCTGCTGTTTGACAGATTTCCATCCTTGATCCTATTCACTTTGCAAATATTGCAGTGGTTGGAGTGCAGTTTCCACAATGATCCTTTTACCTTGGATAAAGCTCCTGAAATATTGCAAAGCCCACACGGTTGACAATAATGCTTTCTCACAATCGTTGAATTTTACTTCAACTGGTGACAAGGACTTGCTTGCATAGGCGATGATCTTGTTCAGGTTTTCCTTTTTCTGGAAAAGGACTGCACTCACGCTTTTCTCGGTGAAACCTGTTTCCACGAAGAAAGGTTTTCCACCCTCTGGACAGGCAAGGCATGGGGCCTGGACAAGCTTAGCCTTTAGCTCATTCACAGCTTGCTCATGACGTCCACTCCATTCCCATTTCACTCCTTTCTTCAGCAACTGCAAAAGAGGTTTTGTAATTTCGGCATAATTATCTATGAACTTACGTGAATAGTTCATCATACCCAGGAATGATCTCAACTCCTTGAGATTTGTAGGTGACTTGGTATTGATCACTGCCTCCAACTTCTTCTTCTGTGGGTTGATTCCATCAGCAGTGATTTCGTGATCTAGGAAATTAACCTTGGCACGACACCATTGAGCCTTCTGGGTTACTACATGCCTCAGTTCTGCAACATGTTCCTCAAAAGTAGTTTTTTTTATCAAGATGTCATCCACATAGGATAAGGTGCCTCGTCTTATGGATGAACACAGAAAATTCATGGCCCGCATTTATGTACCCGAAGGGCAGTCGGGTCCATGCATATGTTGTTTTCCAAACGTAAAGGCCAGTTTTTATTGATCCCTCTTGTCCACTTTAATCCTCCAATATCCTTGCGCACAATCAAGGGCGGTGAAAATTGTGGATCCATTTACTCGGCCAAACACTAGTCAATGTATGGCATGGGCCATCCGGACATGTAAACACGTTTGTTTAACTGCCGGAGGTCCGAGCAGATACAAAATTGATCATTGGGTTTGAGAATCCCAAGTATAGGATGGTTGAACGAGCTGTGTACCGGATGAATGATGCCCCGCCTCTCCAAGATTTTGACGATTTCCGATAGTGAATACGTCAGCGGAAGTCGGTATTGTTTGACATAGACAGGGGGTGCATTGGGATCCGTCTGGATTCTTGCAACATGTAGTTCAGTTTCCCCACAATCAAAAGAATCCTTGGCAAACATGTACTGTAATTCTGTGAAGATCTTCTTTAGCTGTTGATGCTCTGACTCATTGGAGCACGCTTTAGCTATAGATATTTTCTCTTCCACCCGTTCCTGAAATTATGGAAAGATTTCAGGTTGACTTAACTCGTAAGCTTCTTCAAGCTCATTAGTTAAATCATTGTGAGTATCGTGTACCTTATCTTTTTCTCTTTGGCATGACTCGTATTCCTTTTCAGCAATCTCATGGTTGAAAACCAATGATGACTGTTCGATGTGGCACGTACTTTCTTCAGAACTGAAAGGATAAACAGAGTGGATTTTGAATAACCCCTCGGGTGTTGAGGAAAAATGTTGTTCCACTACCTGTTCTTCTGTTAGGTATTCATCAGGAATAAGTCCAATGACATCATTCTGGAATCCAAAAGTATAGTATTCCGAATCCATAGCTAGACCAATTACAGTGTCCTTTTGCAGAGATATGCTATGGGGAGCCATGTTATGGATTACCATATGCAATGGATCCTGATGGATGTTTATCATAGGAGTAGGCTTTACCTTTAGGCCGAGTTGCTGCATCCGGTTGGACAAACAGATCAAAGCATCTGCGTTCAAATTTTTTATTTTTTTGTCAACTTTGTTTTTATTAATCATAGAGACAAATTGACATCCATAGCACATACATTAGGCACTACAATGTCCCAGCAAGGGACGCATGAAAGAAATGGATGAATTACATGAATCAGAAAATAACTCAATACCAGTATTACATCATACTAGGAATTACAATTTCCTGATGCATAGCTGTAATCTCTAACCTATGGCAAAATTCTACCATTAAATAAGATTGGTGGAAGTCAGAGAAGGTAAGAATCAATAAACAATAAAGAATATAAGAATATAAAGAATATAACGGAAAGAACAGAAAGAAAGGAAGGAAAGCATAAAGAAAGAAGAGAAAAAAGGGAGGGGGGGGATGGGGAAAAGGAAGGGGAGTTATGCCTCCAGGAACGACATCATAGGTCAAGCAATTTCAGTCAGGGAGTAGGCTAACCTGTGAGTCCTTACAGTAAGATGAAGATAACCAAGGACTCCAAATTCGAAGAAATTTGTGGTGAGCACGACATGACCTGCTGGACATCTCTTCGAACCTGCAAATTTGATGTACCTTTCCGCACCATTCCTTGATGGTGGGCGGGTGCACACTCAGCCATTTCAAGGGTATCAAGGACTTCGCTGCAGCAAGAAGATAGGTAACTAAAGACGAAGAGGATTGACGTACGTCCTTCGACGAGCAACCAAGAAGAACCACTGCCGGAGTCAGCTCAAGGCTCGTCCCTACAACTGCCTTGATTATATTCTCCAATTCGGACCAAAATGGACGGATAACCGAACAACTCCACCAGATATGAGTATGTGTGCCTACTTGCACATTGCATCGCCAGCATCGGTTAGTGGGGGCTAATCCGTGTAAATTCAGAAACTCCGGGGTCTTGTACCAGCGAGTAAGTACTTTATAATGAGATTCTTGGAGACGTATACACCTTGACTGACCATGAGAATGCTGAAGAATCTGTTTAATTTCCGGCTCAGTGAGGGAAATTCCCAGCTCCTTTTCCCAGGAGGCCACAAACCCAGGGTCACTCAAGTGTTTCACACCCCTTACAATGGCTAACAATTTAGACAACTTGTTCAGTCTAATGGCTGGTATCAGTAACTCTCTTTCAAAGTCGGTGGAAGCCCTAAAGGGGTAGTTGGCCTGTAAAAAATCTGAAAATGTGAAATGTGCAAAAACGTAAGCTTAAAGTTCGGTATAAATGTCTGGAGATCTGAACGGCTGGGAACCCCTCCACTCGGGAACAGATTGGCAACGGAGATGTGAGCAAGCTGATCCCACATAGGCTTGAAAGTCAAAGATTCCCTTCCAATGGCTACAGGTATCAGACTAGAAGGCAACAATGGCGAGATTCCAGGAGCCAGCTCAGGTGACATTAATGTCCACACGTTTGAGGCTCCCTTGAAAAGCAAATTACTATCTGACGAGTTGTACATTATACGCTTCTTGTGGGAGGAGATCCACATATCCTTTAGTAGATCACCCTTGTATGCCTCCCTCGACCACCTAGAAATACTATCCGGGGCAGAGAAGGTAGTCAGATTGAACCATCTCCTCAGTTGAATCGCTGAATAAATTGTGCTAACATCTGGCAGTCCTAATCCACCTTTGTTTACAGGTCTGGTGAGGAGAACATGTGCCAGTCTCGGTCGCTTCTGTTTCCACAAGTAACGAGAGAAAAGCGATTTCAACTTTGTAAAGAAGAATTGTGGTAGTGCGATTGGGAGCATCTGTAATTTGTAAAGGACCTTCGGAAGTACATAGGTCTGGATGACATTCTTCCTACCTATCCACGATATCAAAGGGATATCATAATCTATAAGGATTTTTTGAATCTCATCTAGGAGTGGACGGAAGTTCGCATCATAAATTTTGGTTATGGATGAAGGGATATTCACTCCCAGGTACTTAAGAGAGGTTTGGGCCCAAGAAAAAGATGAATCCTTCTTAAGCTTCAGGATTCTATGTTTTGCTAAGGAGATATTCAATAACTCCGATTTTGTAGTATCTGCGTTCAAATTTTGTCCCTTCTTCACTTGAATGGGAAGAAGGAATGGTTTTCATCCTTCAGGGATTTTAACCTCATCAGCAACCATGATACTCATGGCATAGAGCATCTGTTCTCCCCATCTTAAGGCTTGCTCTACATTCTGGAACCCCTCTGGGTCTCCCGGTAATCTGGACCAAAGACTATTATTGACCAGATCAATTTACACGGCAAATCAGTGTAGAAGGTCGTTACCTATATACATCTGATACCGTGGTTCATTCAAGACGACTAGGGTTGTACCAAACTTTAGGATTTTTGGACCCCGGACCCGAATCTGAACATTTCTGTAAAAGTTTGGGTTCGGTGTTCAGCGATTTCTTAGCGCTTTTTGAAAGGCTGCCAATCAACAAGCGTTTAACTGTCTGACCTTAGAAGCTATCACAGCCATGCCTACTAATGTCATGGCTGTGATTGGCCAGTGCAGCATGTGACCCAGCCTCTATATAAGCTGGAGTCACGTAGTGCTGCCCGTCACTCTGCTGTGCTTAGTGTAGGGAGAGGATGCTGCTGCTGTGCTTAGTGTAGGGAGAGGATGCTGCTGCTGTGCTTAGTGTAGGGAGAGGATGCTGCTGCTGCTGTGCTTAGTGTAGGGAGAGGATGCTGCTGCTGTGCTTAGTGTAGGGAGAGGATGCTGCTGCTGTGCTTAGTGTAGGGAGAGGATGCTGCTGCTGTGCTTAGTGTAGGAAGAGGATGCTGCTGCTGTGCTTAGTGTAGGGAGAGGATGCTGCTGCTGTGCTTAGTGTAGGGAGAGGATGCTGCTGCTGTGGGGGAGATAATAGGACAGAATCTTTAATCAGAACTCGAATTGAACTCAGTGATCTACATAGATTTTGTCGTGTGGGTGCAGGGCACAATCTTTTTACCCTGCCCTGAGCCCAGAGAAAAATACCTTTTACCCGTCTGTTAGTTAGGTGGGCGGTGGCGGCCATTTTATGCACGCTCAGTGCACCAGCCCTGCGTATGTGCATTTGTGACAATCAAATCCAAGCTTGAAATACTGCAATAATAATATGGTCTTAAAAAAACACCCTTTTTTGGCAATATCCTACATCTGGGGCCTTTGCAGCATTAGTCAGTGTGCAATTTAAGCTAGAAATACAGCTATAATTTTCTGGGTTTTAAAAAACACCCTTTTTGGGCCAAATAGTTAATATTGCAGCCTTTGCTGCATCTGTCATTGTGAGATACACCCTTTAAATACTGTGGTTCTATTCTGCTATTAGAAAAACACTGATTTTGGTCAAAAATCTTTAATTGCGGCCTAGTCTGCATCCGTTTGTGTGAGATACACCCTTTAGATACTGTGGTTCTATTCTGCTATTAAAAAAAACACCCATTTTGGGCAAAAATCTTAAATTGTGGCCTAGTCTGCATCTGTACGTGTGAGATACAGCATTTAGACACTGTGGTTTTATTCTGTTATTAAAAAACACCCATTTAGGGCAAGATCCTAAATTTGAGAAATATTAGGAGAGCGTCAAATAAGGGACGTGGCCCCGGTCGTGGTGCTGCTGTTGGAGCTCCTGTTGCAGGGAGAGGACGTGGTCGAGCTCCACGTACAAGTGAAACCCCTTCCTCAGGTGCGAGTAGGCGACTGTCATGGAACCATGAACCAGACGTACAACAAGAGATAAGTGGAAATAAGAAGGCTTTATTGCAAATCAAGCTGTAAGCAAAAGTCCAAACGGATGGCTAAACCGAAGCAGGGTCTTGCGTAGACAGGGGTCAGGAACTGAAGGGTAGTCAGACGAAGCCTGGATCAGGAACCAGCAGGGTAGTCAGACGAAGCCAGGATCAGGAACCAACGGGGTAGTCAGACGAAGCCAGGATCAGGAACCAACGGGGTAGTCAGACGAGGCCAGGATCAGGAACCAGAAGCAGCAGCAGTCTTAGAAGCATGTGAACACAGGAGGACCAAGCAAGGAACTGAAGCCACAGACCTCCTATGTATATGAGCTAGGCATCCAGCTCCTCCCAGTGGGAAGGAGAAGCCGCAGGGTGGGAGGCTACAAGAAACCCAGAAACCAAGATGGCCGCCAGCACATGTCAAACGAAGGAGAACAGTAAGAAGGTAAGACCATGACAGTACCTCCCCCTCAAGGGCCCCTCCTCCGCGGGGTAAGGAACGGTTTCTGAGGGAAGCGTGCGTGGAAGGCTCGGAGCAAAGCAGGAGCATGGACATCTGCGGAGGGAACCCAGGAACGCTCCTCTGGACCATAACCACGCCAATGGACCAAAAACTGCAACCGACCGCGGACCAGGCGTGAGTCCAGGATATTGCTCACCTCATATTCCTCACGATTGCCCACTTGGACCAGACGGGGCCGAGGAACCGAGGAAGTGAAACGATTACACACCAATGGCTTCAACAGGGAGACATGAAACACGTTGGAGATCCGCATGCCAGGAGGAAGCGCAAGGGCATAGGCTACCGGGTTTACCCTGCGAAGCACTCGGAAGGGACCAACAAAGCGAGGCGCCAGCTTGGGAGTGGGCACTCGAAGGTTGAGGTTGCGGGTGGACAACCATACGCGGTCTCCGACCTGGTAGGAAGGAGCGGGCGCTCGTCTGCGATCAGCCTGGAGTCTCTGGCGCTGCGCAGAGACCTCAAGGGACCTCTGGATCTGTACCCAAGAAGCACGTAGGACGGAAAGGTGATCCTCCACAGCCGGAATATCCTGGGGAGAGAATACCTCCGGTAACACGGCAGGTTGGAACCCATAATTGGCCATGAAGGGAGACGTCCCAGAGGAAGAGTTCACCGCCGTGTTCCTGGCAAACTCAGCCCAAGGCAGGAGGTCAACCCAATTGTCTTGGTGATCGGAGACATAGCAACGAAGGAATTGCTCCAAGGCCTGATTGGATCGTTCTGCGGCCCCATTGGACTGAGGGTGGTAGGCCGAGGAGAAAGAGAGATGAATCCCCAACTGGGAGCAAAAGGCGCGCCAGAACCTGGACACAAACTGACTCCCCCGATCCGACACAATCTCCTTGGGCAAACCGTGCAACCGGAAGACCTCCCTGGCGAAAATCGTGGCCAACTCTTGTGCAGAGGGTAACTTCTTGAGAGGAACACAGTGGCACATTTTGGAAAACCGATCCACAATCATGAGAATGACCGTATGGCCTCGGGATGCAGGGAGGTCCACAATGAAATCCATCCCCAGGTGTGACCATGGGCGCTCCCCGGTGGCTATGGGTTGCAAAAGGCCCAACGGAAGGTGCCGAGGGGACTTACTCTGGGCACAAACGGAGCATGCCGCTACATATGCGGCGATGTCGGAACGTAGAGAAGGCCACCAGAACAGACGTGAAACAGCCCAGGACAGCTGATTCTTACCAGGATGCCCTGCGGCCTTGGAGTTATGGTAGGTTCGCAACAACCGAGTGCGCAACTCCTCAGGCACAAAACACCTGCCGTTGGGTCTCCCAGAGGGAGCACCAGATTGAGCCGCCAAAATCTGCTCACCCAGGGGAGAGGTCAGGCTGGTGCGAATGGCGGCCAGGATCTGATTCGGAGGTATGACCGAAGTCGGAATCGACTCCTCCCCGGACAGCTCGGAGTACTGCCGTGATAAGGCATCCGCTCTGATGTTCTTGGAACCGGGTAGGTAGGAGACCACGTAATTAAAACGTGACAAGAACAGAGCCCATCTGGCCTGACGTGGTGTCAATCTCTTGGCCTCAGAAAGGTAGGTCAGATTCTTGTGGTCCGTCAGGATGAGAACCGGAACCACCGAACCCTCGAGCAGGTGCCTCCATTCTTTAAGGGCCTGCACGATGGCCAATAACTCCCTGTCACCAATCTGATAGTTGCACTCCGCGGAAGACAGTTTCCGGGAGTAAAACCCACAGGGAAGCAGAGGACCCTCTGGTGTTCTACGCTGAGACAGAAGGGCGCCTACTCCCGTCTCAGACGCGTCCACCTCGAGGACAAAGGGCAACCCAGGGTTGGGATGCGACAGAATCGGAGCCGACACAAAGGCGGACTTTAGAGCCTCAAAAGCTCGGATGGCCTCGAGCGGCCAGACCTGGAAATTACTGCCCTTCCTGGTCAGATCCGTGAGAGGCTTGGCTAGCATAGAAAAGTTCCCTGATGAACTTCCGATAATAATTGGCGAAGCCCAAAAAGCGCTGCAGGGCACGGAGACCACTGGGCTGGGGCCACTGTAAGACAGCCGAAACCTTCTCAGGATCCATGGAGAACCCCTCAGCGGAAATGATGTAACCTAAGAAGGTTACCTGGGATCGGTGAAATTCGCATTTCTCAAGCTTACCGAACAGCCTGTTCTCTCGTAACCGTTGCAACACTCGTCTGACATCCATAATGTGGGCCTCCATGGATTCAGAATATACCAAGATGTCATCCAAATAGACCACCACACACTGCTGCAACAGGTCACGGAAAACATCGTTGATGAATTCCTGGAAGACTGCGGGCGCATTGCACAACCCAAAGGGCATAACCAAGGATTCATAATGACCGGTCCTGGTGTTAAACGCGGTCTTCCACTCATCGCCCGCCTTGATCCTTACCAGGTTATATGCCGCCCTCAGGTCGAGTTTGGTAAAGACCGTGGCCCCTTTGAGGCGATCGAACAGCTCGGAAATCAAGGGTATCGGGTAAGCGTTCTTGATCGTGATGCGATTGAGACCCCTGTAATCGATGCAAGGCCTCAACTCACCGCCCTTCTTTTTCACAAAGAAAAATCCAGCCCCTGCCGGGGACGAGGATTTGCGAATGTGTCCGCGTGAAAGCGCCTCCCTCACGTACTCCTCCATGGCCTCATTCTCCGCTACCGACAGTGGATAGACTTTGCCACGAGGAGGAACGGCACCAGATTGTAACTCTATGGCACAATCGTATGGGCGGTGCGGAGGTAGGGCAACCGCGCGCACCTTATCGAATACATCCCGGTACTCTTCGTATTCAGGAGGCAACAGAGAGTCCTGAGGAAGTACACAGCAACTTGACAGGCCCATGGATGCAACTAGCCCCACACTGCGGTGACCACGAGAGGATCTCGGCCGATCTCCAATCGAAAGTCGGATTATGCTTCTGGAGCCAGGGGTACCCCAAGACCACCGGGTAGTGTGGAGACGAAATCACCTGGAGACAGACCGACTCTCTGTGAACGGCACCAATGGCTATCCCCACTGGAAGGGTCTCATGAGTCACGTGTGGCGGCAGAAGGGGTCTGCCGTCTATCGCCTCAAGAGCCAGTGGGGAACCTCGAGGCTGCAGAGGAATGGAATTGGCGGCAGCGAACACACTATCAATGAACAAACCACCAGCACCAGAGTCCACCAACGCCTGGGTCGTCACCGAGCCCCCGACCCAGGAGAGGACAACAGTGAATCAGTGGTTTGTCAACACGGGAAACCGGGGACGAGGAGACTCCACCCAAGATCTGCCCCCGACAGGATCTCAGGTGCGAGCGTTTCCCGGACTGGTTCGGACATGCCAACCGAAAATGCCCACCGAGACCACAGTACATGCATCGGCCCTCGCGTCTCCGGAGTACCCTCTCCCCCTCGGACAGGCGAGCAAACCCCAGCTGCATGGGTTCACCCCCAGACAAGTCATCCCCAGGAGGCGTGGGAGGAGAGGGAGGCACGGGTGGGACAGCAAACGTAGGCGCCAATCTGTTAGAAGACCTCCGCAGGCTCTCCTTAAAGGAAGGCCTCTCCCTGAGTCTGGTGTCAATCAAAATCAGGAAAGAAATAAGAGACTCGAGCTCCACTGGTAGGTCCTTAGCTGCAACCTCATCCTTCAAGGCATCCGAGAGACCATGAGAGAAAGCAGCGACCAGAGCCTCATTATTCCAGCCCACCTCTGCTGCCAGGGTACGAAACTCAATGGCGTATTCAGCTACGGATCGTGAACCCTGTCTGATGGACATAAGGAGCTTCGCAGCAGAGGCAGCACGAGCCGGCACATCGAATACCTTCCGAAGAGAAGCAACAAAACCGGAAAACTCGGCAACCACCGGATTGTTGTTCTCCCATAAAGGGCTGGCCCAGGCCAAGGCCTTGTCCGAGAGCAGCGAGATCAAGAAGCCCACCTTTGATCTCTCAGTAGGAAAGGCATGTGGCAGCAACTCAAAATAAATGCCCACCTGGTTAAGGAAACCTCGGCACTGAGTTGGCTCTCCCCCAAAGCGCTGTGGAAGGGGGGCAGAACCGGTCATACCCCGAGACACCGCAGGCGCAGCAACCGGTGTCGGGGTAGACTCTTGCGCAACAACCGGAGCGGCAGTAGGAGCGGGCCCAGGAGCGACAACCGACCCATCGGCAACGGAAGCGAAATGAGCCGTGCGTTCAAGCAGGGTTTGCAACGCCACAGCGAACCGACCCAACAGGTGATCCTGCTGATCAAGTCTGGCAACCAGCGTAGGTAGCGAGGATGGCCCTGTACCGTCAAAATTCATGGCTTGGTCCTAATGTCATGGAACCATGAACCAGACGTACAACAAGAGATAAGTGGAAATAAGAAGGCTTTATTGCAAATCAAGCTGTAAGCAAAAGTCCAAACGGATGGCTAAACCGAAGCAGGGTCTTGCGTAGACAGGGGTCAGGAACTGAAGGGTAGTCAGACGAAGCCTGGATCAGGAACCAGCAGGGTAGTCAGACGAAGCCAGGATCAGGAACCAACGGGGTAGTCAGACGAAGCCAGGATCAGGAACCAACGGGGTAGTCAGACGAGGCCAGGATCAGGAACCAGAAGCAGCAGCAGTCTTAGAAGCATGTGAACACAGGAGGACCAAGCAAGGAACTGAAGCCAGAGACCTCCTATGTATATGAGCTAGGCATCCAGCTCCTCCCAGTGGGAAGGAGAAGCCGCAGGGTGGGAGGCTACAAGAAACCCAGAAACCAAGATGGCCGCCAGCACATGTCAAACGAAGGAGAACAGTAAGAAGGTAAGACCATGACAGCGACAGAACCTGCAGCGGTATTTGGTCGGGCCTAATGCTGCTCTACGAATGGTGAGGCCTGAACAAGTACAGGCGATAGTAGATTGGGTTGCTGTAACAATGGAAAAATGAGCGAGCACTCATACACTTGGCAACCAATCTGACATATGCAGAAAATATTTATTAATAAATTCCCATAAAATTCAAGTAATAAAAATTATAAAAACAGTGTATTATAGCAATGACATACAAAAACTACAATCACATAAACTATAGTAGCTATAATAGTATAGTCGATATTGTATTGAATGATAAAATATATGATAATAAAATATTCGATACTAATCTATAGTCGATAAATTCACTGATATAAATCACACACCAAAAACTTCAAGTATTGTCCAGGCCTTATATATGCTGTTATTGTGAAGGGGGAGGTAACGCCTCTGTGAATCTATCTTGGGGTTGGTGACAGTGGATCCAGTTCCTTCACATTGTCTCCCACCCAGTCTCCTACTGAAAGACCACAGTTTGCACCTGCAGCCGATGTCCTTCAGTCCTTCACCTCACCCCCTTGCAAATCAGCCAAGCAGTCTGAGCCCCAAGTCATGCAGCAGTCTCTTCTGCTTTTTGATGACTCTGTTAGCAGGGTTTCCCAGGGCCATCCACCTAGCCCTGCCCCAGAAGTGGAAGAGATTGAGTGCACCGATGCCCAAACACTTATCTTTCAGGATGAGGACATTGGAGGACCATCGCAGCACGTCTCGGATGATGACGAAACACAGGTGCCAACTGCTGGGGCTTTCGAAAGTGTGCAGACCGACAAGGATGTCAGGGATGAAGACTGGGTGGAAGATGATGTGGAGGACGATGAGGTCCTCAACCCCACATGGAATCAAGGTCATGCGAGTGACCTATGTAGTTCGGAGGAAGAGGCGGTGGTCGCACAGAGCCACCAGCACAGCAGAAGAGGGAGCAGGGTGCAAAAGCGGAGCGGCCGTCCTCTAGACAGTACGCCTGCTACTGCCCACCGCAGCAAGGGACCGAGCACACCAAAGCCAGCCCCAAGGAGTTCCCTGGCGTGGCAGTTCTTCAGACAATGTGCTTACGACCAGACACGAGTGGTTTGCACGCTGTGCATCAGGGCCGGACTGGGGATAAAAACCAGCCCTGGAAACAGTTGCACACCGGCCCCACAGCATTGCGTCATTATTTACTTGTTTATAAAGGGGGAAAGCATTCATTTTATAACACGTGTGTAAACACGAATAAGAACTTTGCCCCAGAATAGCTCTTTTGTAGAACCCCCATTGTTCGTATTATCACAGTAGACCAGCTTTTCCCAACCAGGATGCCTCCAGCTGTTGCAAAACTACAACTCTCAGCATGCCCAGACAGCGTTTGGCTGTCAGGGCATGCTGGGAGATGTAGTTCTGCAACAGCTGGAGGCATCCTGGTAGGGAAACACTACAGTAGACCATTATCCCATCCAATTGAGTCAGAACTAAGAATAATCACAGAACTTTACTTTAAAGTAGAGGTGGGACGAATCCAATTTTTTTCAAATCCGAATTCGAAAAGGTTCTCGAATCTCGAATCCTACGAATCCTGTACATAAGAATTGTGTGAACAGTGTCAGAAACAAAGTGATCCAAACTCAATATTCTTTTAATTTGAAAAAATAAAGAGTCCTTTTTTAACAAAGTAATTAACAAAGTATTTGGTTTCGGAAAAGATTGGAAATACAGGGTAATACAGCACACATACCTCTGACATCCAGTGATGTCTCTTTGACGTAGATGTTCTCTGTCCTCATCTTCTCCCTTCAGACCTTCAGATCAGACCATCATTTTTCAGGCATTTTTCATCTCTGCAGTTTGAGAAACAAAATCTTAGATTACTACATTTCCATCATACTCGCATCTTTTGGACAAATCGTCCTACTAGCCCCAATACTGTGCCGCTGTGCTCCCCAATACTATACTGCAGAAACAGATAAACCCCCTGATAATACTAGTACCACACAGAGCCCCCCCATATAAAATACCCCTTCTTTGTGGCCTCAGTAGATGCCCCCATAGTGCCCCCCAATAATGTGCCAGTAAAAAGGGACCCCCATAATGCCCTCCAATAATGTGCCAGTAAGTGTCCCCATAGATTCCCCCCATCATGTGCCAGTATCAAGTGCCTCTCTCCTACCCCCCACATGTCCCAGTATCATAGTGCCATCTCACCCCAATGTGCCAGTATCAAGTGCCTCTCTCCTCCCCCCCACATGTCCCAGTATCATAGTGCCATCTCCCCCCAATGTGCCAGTATCAAGTGCCTCTCTCCTTCCCACCCCCCCCATGTGCCAGTATCAAGTGCCAAACCCTGCCATGTGCCAGTATCAAGTGCCTCTCTCCTTCCCCCCATGTCCCAGTATCATAGTGCCATCTCCCCCCCAAAGTGCCAGTATCAAGTGCCTCTCCCCCCATGTGCCAGTATCATAGTGCCATCTTCCCCCCAATGTGCCAGTATCATAGTGCCATCTCCCCCCCAATGTGCCAGTATCAAGTGCCTCTCTCCCCCCATATGCCAGTATCATAGTGCCATCTCCCCCCCAATGTGCCAGTATCAAGTGCCTCTCTCCCTCCCACCCACCCACCCCCCCATGTGCCAGTATCATAGTGCCATCTCCTCCCCCCCAATGTGCCAGTATCAAGTGCCTATCTCCTTCCCACCCACCCACCCACTCCATGTGACAGTGTCATAGTGCCATCTCCCCCCAATGTGCCAGTATTAAGTGCCTCTCTCCTCCCCCCCCCACATGTGCCAGTATCATAGTGCCACCCCCCCTCCAAATGGGCCAGTATCATAGTGCCAAACCCCCAATGTGCAGTATCAAGTGCCTCTCTCCTCCCCCCCATGTCCCAGTATCATAGTGCCATCTCCCCCCAATGTGTCAGTATCATAGTGCCATCTCCCCGCCAATGTGCCAGTATTAGGTGCCTCCCCCCCCCACATGTGCCAGTATCATAGTGCCATCTCCCCTCTCCAAATGTGCCAATATCAAGTGCCTCTCTCCTTCCCATCCACCCACCCCCCATGTGCCAGTATCATAGTGCCAAACCCCCCCATGTGCCAGTATCGAGTGCCTCTCTCCTCCCCCCATGTCCAAGTATCATAGTGCCATCTCCCCCCAATGTACCAATATCATAGTGCCAAACCCCCATGTGCCAGTATCAAGTGTCTCTCTCCCCCCCTCATGTCCCAGTATCATAGTGCCATCTCCCCCCCATGTGCCAGTACCATTGTTCCATCTCCCCCCCAATGTGCCAGTATCATAGTGCCATCTCCCCCCAAATGTGCCAGTATCAAGTGCTTCTCTCCCTCCCACCCACCCACTCCATGTGCCAGTATCATAGTGCCATCTCCCCCCCCCAATGTGCTAGCATCAAGAGCCTCTCTCCTTCCCCCCCATATGTGCCAGTATCATAGTGCCATCTCCCCCCACCCCATGTGCCAGTATCAAGTGCCTCCCGCTCCCCCCATGTGGCAGTAACAGTCCGATATTTAAAAAAGAAAAGAAAAACACTTAGCGATGCAGCCTCTTCCTGTGTCTCGCACTATATGTCCATATATGGAGTCACTGTATGTCCATATATGGAAAGTTTCTGCTGGGACTCAAACCCACGACCTTCTGTATCAGAGGCAAGGCACTTAACCACACAGCTACAAGAGCTGCATAGGCTGCATGAGGTCTTTCCCACCTGACAGCGAGGGCACAGTGGAAGCACAAGGCGAAGGCAGTAGAGGAGGAAGAGGTCGCCAATGCAGCTGGGGCACCACCAGTACCTCAGAAGGCAGGGTTAGCATGGCCGACATGTGGAAAAGCTTTGTCAGCACAACAACCAGCACCACCAGCTGATATGGAGCGTCTTAGCAGGAGGCAGCATTTCACCAACATGGTGGAGCAGTAAGTGTGCACACGCCTACACGTACTGAATGACAGGTCTGCCCCCTTCAACTTCTGGGTCTCCAAATTGGGCACATGGCCTGAGCTTGCCCTTCCATCACAGACAAGTGCAGCCGCCTGTCCACAGCCAATGTGAACAAGCTCACGTTCATTAACATGAACCAGACATGGATCCCTCAGGACTTGTCCGTACCTTTTGCACAATAGACATGTACAGTATACCGGCACTAAGCAGCCATTGTTATACTGCAGCACAATTGCTCATTCTTGTATTTTTTATATTTTCCACTCTTTTGGGGTGTACCCTAATAAAAAAAAATGTAAACCAAAAACCAGTGTTGGCTACCTCGTCCTCCTCCACCGCCGCTTCCACTTACACCGCTACGTCCACCGCCTCCTCAAACTCCATCTCCATATGGGCCTCCACCTCATAAATCAATATTTTTTTTTTATTTGTACGGATTGTATTTTATGTCATTTCACAAATTTGTCTGTTACATTTTTGGGTAAAATTCACCAACTTTTGGGTGTGATATACCACTGCTATACCTAGTAGACAGGTCTAAAAAAAATCACTAATTTGTCTGTTACATTTTCGGGTGAAGTTCACCTATTTTTGGGTGTGATATACCATTGCTATGCCTAGTAGACAGGTAAAAAAAAATATCACTAATTTGTCTGTTACATTTTCGGGTGAAATTCACCTATTTTTGGGTGTGATTTACCTCTGCTCTACCTACTAGGCAGGTTAATAAATTTCAGTTACATTCTTGGATTGACATTTTACAACTTTTGCCGTGAATAAACCCCTGCTCTGCATAGGTGACAGGGACCGAAATTTTTTAAAATCATTGGTGGGTGACATTAACCCATTTCTGGCGATGAAAAACCCCTGCTCTGCATAGGTAACAGGGACTTAAATCTCTAAAATTCGTCTTTAATTGGACCTTTCATTCGATCCTTCTGCTTTATTAACTTGTCCCACGATTCCGCTTCATCCCATTGCAGCCATTGACCTCCCTTGGATGTGGTCTCCCTTTCTCACGCTCCCTCTCCAGAGTGGAACCCTGATTCGCTGATAACCGTGATCCCCATGGTAGGCTCAGAAAAGAACATCGAAAGTTGATAGAGAAGATATCCAAATGGATGGTGGACGTCACAGGGACATGCGATCAGGCAGAAGTTATCTAGAGTCAACAAAGCGGCAGCAGGGCCTCTCCTGTCTAACGTTTCCAAATCCAAAATACCCCAGTGACATTCCCTGTAATTTTTTATTAATCATTCCAATAACAGGGCATCTAAGAGTCCTGTATTGTTATTTATCGTCACTACCTCCCCGAGTCAGGAGTGGGTAATTGCCGCGCGCCCACTCCTTTCCTTCAATTCTACCGTTTTAATAGCTTCTCCGACATTGCCGCTCGATCACAATAAAATTTCATCCATTGACCTCCCTTGGATGTGGTCTCTCTTTCTAACGCTCCCTCTCTAGGGTGGAACCCTGATTCGCCGCTAACCATGATCATCATGGTAGGCCAAGAAAAGAACAGAGGGAAAGAACAGAGAATCTGGCTGGTGTAGTGAGCGGCATTTATATTTATATAGGCAGATATCTAATGCGAGTTAGACCGCGACGCATGGTTGATTAAGTGTGGTTGCGTAAGTGTGTGACTTAAGATTAAGTGACTTTAGACTGAAGATGGTTCTGAACTACCTGTTAGTACCTGTCCTACTTCTTTTTCTGGCAGGGTCACTACCTCTGACTCTAGAGCTATCTGCTTGAGGGAATGTGACATAGTCTTGTGTATCATAAACCTTTTTTGGGAGAGAAGGATGAAATTCTATGCTGTGAGCAGAGAGAATCTGGTCTAGGACCAGGAGGAGGCTTCTATAGAATCCCAGGCCTTATGGAAATTTGTGAACCTGCCTCCCATGACACTTATGGCATCATTGATTTTTTTTGGTAGAGGCGTCAGGGTTAAAAAGAAAACTGCCAGCATCAGCTGACCAAGACCTCAACCAGATTGCTCTACGGGTGGCAATTGATAGAGCCGTGGATCTGTCCGAAAGTCTTACCAGGTCCGCAGAAGCGTTGACTAGGAAATCTGAGGCCTGCTTCACTTTCCAATATTTTTAGGGATCTGCATATCGGCGTGGAACGTCTCCACCATCAGCTGTCCTACAGCTGAAGAATCCATTTTAACAGAGAGACGGAGGAGGAGACCCACTTACTGCAGAAAGGGGAGCCGACCTCCACAAATGTCTGAGCTATGAGAGCGGAGAAGACCACTACCCCCAACAGAGAGATGGAGGAGGAGACCACCGACTGCAGAGAGAGGAGCGGGCCTCCACTAATGGCCGAGCTGTGAGAGCGGAGAAGAGCACTGCCCCCAACAGAGAGATGGAGGAGGAGACCACCGACTGCAGAGAGAGGAGCGGACCTCCACTAATGGCCGAGCTATGAGAGCGGAGAAGAGCACTGCCCCCAACAGAGAGATGGAGGAGGAGACCACCGACTGCAGAGAGAGGAGCGGGCCTCCACTAATGGCCGAGCTGTGAGAGGGGAGAAGAGCACTGCCCCCAACAGAGAGATGGAGGAGGAGACCACCGACTGCAGAGAGAGGAGCGGACCTCCACTAATGGCAGAGCTATGAGAGCGGAGAAGAGCACTGCCCCCAACAGAGAGATGGAGGAGGAGACCCACTGACTGTAGAGAGAGGAGCGGACCTCCACTAATGGCCGAGCTGTGAGAGCGGAGAAGAGCACTGCCCCCAACAGAGAGATGGAGGAGGAGACCCACCGACTGCAGAGAGAGGAGCGGACCTCCACTAATGGCCGAGCTGTGAGAGCGGAGAAGAGCACTGCCCACAACAGAGAGATGGAGGAGACCACCGACTGCAGAGAGGAGCGGACCTCCACTAATGGCCGAGCTGTGAGAGCGGAGAAGAGCACTGCCCCCAACAGAGAGATGGAGGAGGAGACCACCGACTGCAGAGAGAGGAGCGGACCTCCACTAATGGCCGAGCTGTGAGATCGGAGAAGAGCACTGCCCCAACAGAGAGATGGAGGAGGAGACCACCGACTTCAGAGAGAGGAGCGGACCTCCACTAATGGCCGAGCTATGAGAGCAGAGAAGAGTACTGTCCCCAACAGAGAGATGGAGGAGGAGACCACCGACTGCAGAGAGAGGAGCGGACCTCCACAAATGTCTGAGCTATGAGAGCGGAGAAGACCACTACCCCCAACAGAGAGATGGAGGAGGAGACCACCGACTGCAGAGAGAGGAGCGGGCCTCCACTAATGGCCGAGCTGTGAGAGCGGAGAAGAGCACTGCCCCCAACAGAGAGATGGAGGAGGAGACCACCGACTGCAGAGAGAGGAGCGGACCTCCACTAATGGCCGAGCTATGAGAGCGGAGAAGAGCACTGCCCCCAACAGAGAGATGGAGGAGGAGACCCACTGACTGTAGAGAGAGGAGCGGACCTCCACTAATGGCCGAGCTGTGAGAGCGGAGAAGAGCACTGCCCCCAACAGAGAGATGGAGGAGGAGACCCACCGACTGCAGAGAGAGGAGCGGACCTCCACTAATGGCCGAGCTGTGAGAGAGGAGAAGAGCACTGCCCACAACAGAGAGATGGAGGAGACCACCGACTGCAGAGAGGAGCGGACCTCCACTAATGGCCGAGCTGTGAGAGCGGAGAAGAGCACTGCCCCCAACAGAGAGATGGAGGAGGAGACCACCGACTGCAGAGAGAGGAGCGGACCTCCACTAATGGCCGAGCTGTGAGATCGGAGAAGAGCACTGCCCCAACAGAGAGATGGAGGAGGAGACCACCGACTTCAGAGAGAGGAGCGGACCTCCACTAATGGCCGAGCTATGAGAGCAGAGAAGAGTACTGTCCCCAACAGAGAGATGGAGGAGGAGACCACCGACTGCAGAGAGAGGAGCGGACCTCCACTAATGGCTGAGCTGTGAGAGCAGAGAAGAGCACTGCCCCCAACAGAGAGATGGAGGAGGAGACCACCGACTGCAGAGAGAAGCGGACCTCCACTAATGGCCGAGCTATGAGAGGGGAGAAGAGCACTGCCCCCAACAGAGAGATGGAGGAGGAGACCACCGACTACAGAGAGAGGAGCGGACCTCCACTAATGGCCGAGCTGTGAGAGCGGAGAAGAGCACTGCCCCCAACAGAGAGATGGAGGAGGAGACCCACTGACTGCAGAGAGAGGAGCAGACCTCCACTAATGGCCGAGCTGTGAGAGCGGAGAAGAGCACTGCCCCCACTAGAGAGATGGAGGAGGAGACCACCGACTGCAGAGAGAGGAGCGGACCTCCACTAATGGCAGAGCTGTGAGAGCGGAGAAGAGCACTGCCCCCGACAGAGAGATGGAGGAGACCACCGACTGCAGAGAGAGGACCTCCACTAATGACCGAGCTGTGAGAGCGGAGAAGAGCACTGCCCCCAACAGAGAGATGGAGGAGGAGACCACCGACTGCAGAGAGAGGAGAGGACCTCCACTAATGGCCGAGCTGTGAGAGCGGAGAAGAGCACTGCCCCCAACAGAGAGATGGAGGAGTAGACCACCGACTGCAGAGAGAGGAGCGGACCTCCACTAATGGCCGAGCTGTGAGAGCGGAGAAGAGCACTGCCCCCAACAGAGAGATGGAGGAGGAGACCGCCGACTGCAAAGAGAGGAGCGGAACTCCACTAATGGCCGAGCTGTGAGAGCGGAGAAGAGCACTGCCCCCAACAGAGAGATGGAGGAGGAGACCACGGACTGCAGAGATAGGAGCAGACCTCCACTAATGGCAAAGCTGTGAGAGGGGAGAAGAGCACTGCCCCCAACAGAGAGATGGAGGAGGAGACCACCGACTGCAGAGAGAGGAGCGGATCTCCACTAATGGCCGAGCTGTGAGATCGGAGAAGAGCACTGCCCCAACAGAGAGATGGAGGAGGAGACCACAGACTGCAGAGAGAGGAGCGGACCTCCACTAATGGCCGAGCTATGAGAGTGGAGAAGAGCACTGGCCCCAACAGAGATATGGAGGAGGAGACCACCGACTAAAGAGAGAGGAGCGGACCTCCACTAATGGCCGAGCTGTGAGAGCGGAGAAGAGCACTGCCCCCACTAGAGAGATGGAGGAGGAGACCACCGACTGCAGAGAGAGGAGCGGACCTCCACTAATGGCAGAGCTGTGAGAGCGGAGAAGAGCACTGCCCCCAACAGAGAGATGGAGAAGGAGACCCACTGACTGCAGAGAGAGGAGCGGACCTCCACTAATGGCAGAGCTGTGAGAGCGGAGAAGAGCACTGCCCCCGACAGAGAGATGGAGGAGACCACCGACTGCAGAGAGAGGAGCGGACCTCCACTAATGACCGAGCTGTGAGAGCGGAGAAGAGCACTGCCCCCAACAGAGAGATGGAGGAGGAGACCACCGACTGCAGAGAGAGGAGCGGACCTCCACTAATGACCGAGCTGTGAGAGCAGAGAAGAGCACTTCCCCCAACAGATAGATGGAGGAGGAGACCACCGACTGCAGAGAGAGGAGCGGACCTCCACTAATGGCCGAGCTGTGAGAGCAGAGAAGAGCACTGCCCCCAACAGAGAGATGGAGGAGGAGACCCACCGACTGCAGAGAGAGGAGCGGACCTCCACTAATGGCCGAGCTGTGAGAGCGGAGAAGAGCACTGTCCCCAACAGAGAGATGGAGGAGGAGACCACCGACTGCAGAGAGAGGAGCGGACCTCCACTAATGGCCGAGCTATCTGAGCGGAGAAGAGCAATGCCCCCAACAGAGAGATGGAGCAGGAGACCACCGACTGCAGAGAGAGGAGCGGACCTCCACTAATGGCCGAGCTGTGAGAGCGGAGAAGAGCACTGCCCCCAACAGAGAGATGGAGGAGGAGACCCACCGACTGCAGAGAGAGGAGCGGACCTCCACTAATGGTCGAGCTGTGAGAGAGGAGAAGAGCACTGCCCCCAACAGAGAGATGGAGGAGGAGACCACCAACTGCAGAGAGAGGAGCGGACCTCCACTAATGGTCGAGCTGTGAGAGAGGAGAAGAGCACTGCCCCTAACAGAGAGATGGAGGAGGAGACCACCGACTGCAGAAAGAGGAGCAGACCTCCACTAATGGCCGAGCTGTGAGAGCGGAGAAGAGCACTGCCCCCAACAGAGAGATGGAGGAGGAGACCACCGACTGCAGAGAGAGGGGACCCCCCAACTAACACCCATCACAGGACATTACAGGAGGTAGAAGAGGACTACAACTCCTAGCATGTCCAGCCTATTATTAGTGACATCAGAGGACAATACAGGAGGTAGAAGAGGACTACAACTCCTATGTCCAGCCTGTTATTATGTGGTATCAGAAGATATTACAATAGGAGATAAAAAATGGAGAGAACTACAACTCCCAGTCTGCTATGTGATATCAGACGATCTTCTCTCTCATTCTAAGCTCCGCCCCTTCAGGTCACATGACGTCTTTAACCACCTCCGGACCGCCTAACGCAGATGTGCGGTCCGGAGGTGGCAGCCCTGCGCAGAGTCACGCATATACGCGTCATCTCGCGAGGGCCAGGATTTCCTGTGAACGCGCGCACACAGGCGGATCGCTCGCTGGCAGGCTGGAGATCCGAATTTTTTAACCCCTAACAGGTATATTAGACGCTGTTTTCATAACAGCGTCTAATATACCTCCTACCTGGTCCTCTGGTGGTCCCTTTTGTTAGGATCGACCACCAGAGGACTCAGGTAGGTCAGTACAGTCGCACCAAACACCACACTACACTACACCCCCCCCCCCGTCACTTATTAACCCCTTATAAACCCCTGATCACCCATGATCACCCCATATAAACTCCCTGATCACCCCCCTGTCATTGATCACCCCCCCTGTCAGGCTCCGTTCAGACGTCCGTATGATTTTTACGGATCCACGGATACATGGATCGGATCCACAAAAAGCATACGGACGTCTGAATGGAGCCTTACAGGGGGGTGATCAATGACAGGCGGGTGATCACCCATATACACTCCCTGATCACCCCCTGTCATTGATCACCCCCCTGTAAGGCTCCATTCAGACGTTCGCATGATTTTTACGGATCCATGGATACATGGATCGGATCCGCAAAACACATGCGGACGTCTGAATGGAGCCTTACAGGGGGTGATCAATGACAGGCGGGTGATCACCCATATACACTCCCTGATCACCCCCCTGTCATTGATCACCCCCCTGTAAGGCTCCATTCAGACGTTCGCATGCGTTTTGTGGATCCGATCCATGTATCCATGGATCCGTAAAAAATCATGCGGATGTCTGAATGGAGCCTTACAGGGGGGGTGATCCGTGACAGGGGGTGATCAGGGAGTCTATATGGGTGATTACCCCCCTGTCATTGATCACCCCCCTGTCATTGATCACCCCCCTGTCATTGATCACCCCCCCCCCCCCCCCCCCCCGGTAAGGCTCCATTCAGACATTTTTTTTGGCCCAAGTTAGCGGAAATTTTTTGTTTGTTTTAGTTTTTTCTTACAAAGTCTCATATTCCACTAACTTGTGTCAAAAAATAAAATCTCCCATGAACTCGCCGTACCCCTCACGGAATCCAAATGCGTAAACATTTTTAGACATTTATATTCCAGACTTCTTCTCACGCTTTCGGGCCCCTAAAAAGCCAGGGCAGTATAAATACCCCACATGTGACCCCATTTCGGAAAGAAGACACCCCAAGGTATTCCGTGAGGGGCATATTGAGTCCATGAAAGATTGACATTTTTGTCCTAAGTTAGCGGAAAGTGAGACTTTGTGAGAAAAAAACAAAAAAAATCAATATCCGCTAAGTTATGCAAAAAAAAAATAATTTCTAGGAACTCGCCAGGCCCCTCATTGAATACCTTGGGGTGTCTTCTTTCCAAAGTGGGGTCACATGTGGGGTATTTATACTGCCCTGGCTTTTTAGGGGCCCGAAAGTGTGAGAAGAAGTCTGGGATCCAAATGTCTAAAAATGCCCTCCTAAAAGGAATTTGGGCCCCTTTGCGCATCTAGGCTGCAAAAAAGTGTCCCACATGTGGTATCGCCGTACTCAGGAGAAGTTGGGGAATGTGTTTTGGGGTGTCATTTTACATATACCCATGCTGGGTGAGAGAAATATCTTGGTCAAATGCCAACTTTGTATAAAAAAATGGGAAAAGTTGTCTTTTGCCAAGATATTTCTCTCACCCAGCATGGGTATATGTAAAATGACACCCCAAATCACATTCCCCAACTTCTCCTGAGTACGGCGATACCAGATGTGTGACACTTTTTTGCAGCCAAGGTGGGCAAAGGGGCACATATTCCAAAGTGCACCTTTCGGATTTCACAGGCCATTTTTTACACATTTTGATTGCAAAGTTCTTCTCACACATTTGGGTCCCTAAATTGCCAGGGCAGTATAACTACCCCACAAGTGACCCCATTTTGGAAAGAAGACACCCCAAGGTATTCCGTGAGGGGCATGGCGAGTTCCTAGAATTTTTTATTTTTTGTCGCAAGTTAGTGGAATATGAGACTTTGTAAGAAAAAATAAAAAAAATAAAATCATCATCATTTTCCGCTAACTTGTGACAAAAA
Source organism: Bufo gargarizans (assembly GCF_014858855.1). Lineage (NCBI taxonomy): Eukaryota > Metazoa > Chordata > Amphibia > Anura > Bufonidae > Bufo > Bufo gargarizans. Next base: position 109,153 of record NW_025334571.1, read on the forward strand.
ATAAAAACTTCTATGAACTCACTATGCCCATCAGCGAATACCTTAGGGTGTCTACTTTCCGAAATGGGGTCATTTGTGGGGTTTTCTACTGTCTGGGCCTTGTAGAACCTCAGGAAACATGACAGGTGCTCAGAAAGTCAGAGCTGCTTCAAAAAGCGGAAATTCACATTTTTGTACCATAGTTTGTAAATGCTATAACTTTTACCCAAACCATTTTTTTTTTGCCCAAACATTTTTTTTTTATCAAAGACATGTAGAACAATAAATGTAGCGAAAAATTTATATATGGATGTCGTTTTTTTTGCAAAATTTTACAGCTGAAAGTGAAAAATTTCATTTTTTTGCAAAAAAATCGTTACATTTTGATTAATAACAAAAAAAGTAAAAATGTCAGCAGCAATAAAATACCACCAAATGAAAGCTCTATTAGTGAGAAGAAAAGGAGGTAAAATTAATTTCGGTGGTAAGTTGCATGACCGAGCGATAAACGGTGAAAGGAGTGTAAAAAGTGCTCTGGTCATGAAGGGAGTTTCACCTAGCGGGGCTGAAGTGGTTAAAGCATCTGCGCCATCATTCCTTAGCGCTATACAGCTCCCGCCCACAACTGCTGGGATCACATGACAGTGACGTCACCGCAGGTCCTGTTGCTCAGTGGTGTGTGTAAGTTGTAGTGATTGTTTGTGGGCGGGGCAAGAGGAGGCTCCCCTCCCAGGTAACAGGAGCTGTGGACGGGTCTGGTCAGGGCTGACACTGCTGGATGTGCGGGGAGATTCCTGGCGGCTCCGCCCCCTCACGTGACTTGACGTTATCACAGTTCATTGACTACTTCTTCCCCTGTGCAAAGCTGAGCTCCGCCTCTTCCTGCTATGGTCACATGATAGTGACGTCACCGCAGGTCCTGTACCACTACAGTCTGCACTGCTGAGCTCCGCCTCTTCCTGCTCTGGTCACATGCCAGTGACGTCACCGCAGGTCCTGTACCACTACAGTCTGCACTGCTGAGCTCCGCCTCTTCCTGCTCTGGTCACATGACGATGACGTCACCCCAGGTCCTTCCGCTGTCAGTCTCCATGGAGAAGCTGCTCCCGGACGCCGTGATGGAGGCTCCCCTCCCAGGTAACAGGACGGGTCCGGGCCGACATTCCCGGCGGCTTGCTCTCGGCCATGTTGGTTCCGGGCACATCTCGGGCAGACCCCCTGGGTTATGCCTCGCACATATCAGTCCTCCCAGACTGCGGCAGACATGGCTCCCTGGGAGATGTGAGGGGGAGGCCGGGCGGCCATCATGGAGACAGAGCGCGGGGCCGGCAGACCTTAGAGGCTCCTGTGCGGCCCCGGCCTCCGTCCATGTCTGGAGCAGGTCAGCTGCGGCCTCCATCCAGGGGAGTAATGCGGCCTCTGTGGCCTCCTGGTCTGTCAGGGCAGTCACCACAGCCGGAGGGGCTGCTCTCCAATATGGCCGCCGTCCAGCCCCCCGGCATTGTATATAGGCTTCCCTACAGAGCTCAGGGGGGCGACATCAGGGTCTACACCAAACACAGCCCTGGAGTCGTATAGATGTCCACCTCCTTGTCCTCCCCCAGATTACACCCTGCAGGGAGGGAGATGTCCTCACCCAGATTACACCCTGCAGGGATGGAGATGTCCTCCCCCAGATTACACCCTGCAGGGATGGAGATGTCCTCCCCCAGATTACACCCTGCAGGGATGGAGATGCCCTCACCCAGATTACACCCTGCAGGGATGGAGATGTCCTCCCCCACATTACACCCGGCAGGGATGGAGATGTCCTCACCCAGATTACACCCTGCAGGGATGGAGATGCCCTCACCCAGATTACACCCTGCAGGGATGGAGATGTCCTCACCCAGATTACACCCTGCAGGGATGGAGATGTCCTCCCCAGATTACACCCTGCAGGGATGGAGATGTCCTCCCCCAGATTACACCCTGCAGGGATGGAGATGTCCTCCCCAGATTACACCCTGCAGGGATGGAGATGTCCTCACCCAGATTACACCCTGCAGGGATGGAGATGTCCTCACCCAGATTACACCCTGCAGGGATGGAGATGTCCTCACCCAGATTACACCCTGCAGGGATGGAGATGTCCTCACCCAGATTACACCCTGCAGGGATGGAGATGTCCTCACCCAGATTACACCCTGCAGGGATGGAGATGTCCTCACCCAGATTACACCCTGCAGGGATGGAGATGTCCTCACCCAGATTACACCCTGCAGGGATGGAGATGTCCTCACCCAGATTACACCCTGCAGGGATGGAGATGTCCTCCCCCAGATTACACCCTGCAGGGATGGAGATGTCCTCCCCCAGATTACACCCTGCAGGGATGGAGATGTCCTCCCCCAGATTACACCCTGCAGGGATGGAGATGTCCTCCCCCAGATTACACCCTGCAGGGATGGAGATGTCCTCCCCCAGATTACACCCTGCAGGGATGGAGATGTCCTCCCCCAGATTACACCCTGCAGGGATGGAGATGTCCTCCCCCAGATTACACCCTGCAGGGATGGAGATGTCCTCCCCCAGATTACACCCTGCAGGGATGGAGATGTCCTCCCCAGATTACACCCTGCAGGGATGGAGATGTCCTCCCCCAGATTACACCCTGCAGGGATGGAGATGTCCTCCCCCAGATTACACCCTGCAGGGATGGAGATGTCCTCCCCCAGATTACACCCTGCAGGGATGGAGATGTCCTCCCCCAGATTACACCCTGCAGGGATGGAGATGTTCCTCCCCCAGATTACACCCTGCAGGGATGGAGATGTCCTCCCCCAGATTACACCCTGCAGGGATGGAGATGTCCTCCCCCAGATTACACCCTGCAGGGATGGAGATGTCCTCACCCAGTGATACACCCTGCAGTGATGTAGATGTCCTCACCCGGATTACATCCTGCAGTGATGTAGATGTCCTCACCCGGATTACATCCTGCAGTGATGTAGATGTCCTCACCCGGATTACATCCTGCAGTGATGTAGATGTCCTCACCCGGATTACACCCTGCAGTGATGTAGATGTCCTCACCCAGATTACACCCTGCAGGGATGTAGATGTCCTCACCCAGATTACACCCTGCAGGGATGTAGATGTCCTCACCCAGATTACACCCTGCAGGGATGTAGATGTCCTCACCCAGATTACACCCTGCAGTGATGTAGATGTCCTCACCCAGATTACACCCTGCAGTGATGTAGATGTCCTCACCCAGATTACACCCTGCAGTGATGTAGATGTCCACCTCCTTGTCCTCACCCAGATTACACGCTGCAGTGAGGGTTACACCTAGAAGGCAGTGGTTTATGTATTGTTTCCTCACCCTCCTGCAACGCGGTATGCCTGGTGAGGAACCTCCCATGGTCCGTATTCCACCATCTAGGACCGTCTACAGAACACTCAGTATAAGGATCAGTGAGACAGACATAGGTGATTCTGTGCTGATACTTTGGTTTCCATTTCCTTCGATGTCTGACAACGATGTCTGACAACCATTCTCTTACACTAGAGAGTCCATAGTCTTACTGCTTTTACGGTAGAGAGTCCATAGTCTCACTGCTCTTACAGTATAGAGTCCATAGTCTCACTGCTCTTACAGTATAGAGTCCATAGTCTCACTGCTCTTACAGTATAGAGTCCATAGTCTCACTGCTCTTACAGTATAGAGTCCATAGTCTCACTGCTCTTACAGTATAGAGTCCATAGTCTCACTGCTCTTACAGTAAAGAGTCCATAGTCTCACTGCTCTTACAGTATAGAGTCCATAGTCTCACTGCTCTTACAGTATAGAGTCCATAGTCTCACTGCTCTTACAGTATAGAGTCCATAGTCTCACTGCTCTTACAGTAAAGAGTCCATAGTCTCACTGCTCTTACAGTAAAGAGTCCATAGTCTCACTGCTCTTACAGTATAGAGTCCATAGTCTCACTGCTCTTACAGTATAGAGTCCATAGTCTCACTGCTCTTACGGTATAGAGTCCATAGTCTCACTGCTCTTACGGTATAGAGTCCACAGTCTCACTGCTCTTACAGTAAAGAGTCCATAGTCTCACTGCTCTTACGGTATAGAGTCCATAGTCTCACTGCTCTTACAGTAAAGAGTCCATAGTCTCACTGCTCTTACGGTAAAGAGTCCCATAGTCTCACTGCTCTTACGGTAGAGAGTCCATAGTCTCACTGCTTTTGCGGTAGAGAGTCCACGTAACACAAAGGGTTGCCCACTGTGGTTGTTGAGTTTCAGTAGTCCCGTGGGAGATTGTCCTGGTCAGGTAAAAGAAGTCTGTTGACGTTTCTGGGTTTCTAACACCATGGACTGTAGATGGAAGCCCTCTTCTCTGGAATTTGGGGGAGACTTCAAAGCCCTCCAAGTCTGTCACTGAGAGAAAGAAAGACACAGATACAATGTCTCCAGGTGTGTTTTATATGTCTATACGGGGAGTCTCCTGCCCCAGTGCTATACAAGTATGAACTGGACTTCTTCAGTCTGAACCATCCTATGGACACAGTTTATCAGTCCTGATATCGGGGGGCGCTCTCCTCCCTCTATGGGGGTTCAGCCCTGATATCGGGGGGCGCTCTCCTCCCTCTATGGGGGTTCAGTCCTGATATCGGGGGGCGATCTCCTCCCTCTATGGGGGTTCAGTCCTGATATCAGGGGGCGCTCTCCTCCCTCTATGGGGGTTCAGTCCTGATATCGGGGGGCGCTCTCATCCCTCTATGGGGTTTTCAGCCCTGATATTGGGGGGGACGCTCGTCCCTCTATGGGGGTTCAGCCCTGATATCGGGGGGCGCTCTCATCCTTCTATGGGGGTTCAGCCCTGATATCGGGGGCGCTCTTGTCTCTATGGGGGTTCAGCCCTGATATCAGGGGGCACTCTCCTCCCTTTATGGGGGTTCAGTCCTGATATCGGGGGGCGCTCTCCTTCCTCTATGTGGGTTCAGCCCTGTTATTAGGGGCGCTCTTGTCTCTCTATGGGGGTTCAGCCCTGATATTGGGAGGCGCTCTGGTCCATCTATGGGGGTTACACTTTCCAAGGATTTTCTTTTTAATTAGAATCAGAAAACTGAAGGGTCAGAAATTCTACTGGAAACCATAAAATGGTGGATTTATCTGTGGCTCACAAACTGCTGCCGGCTGCCCATAGACTTCCAGGCTGCTGAACTCCACCCTAGTGCACGCACATGTTCCTGCTCCCCTCTGCCGCTTTTTAGCTCAGTATTGTATTTAGTCTGTGTTATCTCCTATAGGTTCTGACTCCAGGAGGAGAAGTCCCCCCGAGAGATGTCCCCTTCCTCTGTATTCCCAGGACTGTCCAGAGGAGAAGCTCCCAGAGAACCATCAGGTAGATGGAGCTGAAGTCTCCCCAGAATCCGACCAGAAAGGGACTGAACCAAAGACCATTTTACATTTCTCTTCTTCAGGATGAAAATCTGATGGATATTAAGGCTGAGGTTAAAGATGAAGCAGAAGAGGAGACGGATTTATGGGGCGATCAGCAGGGTAAGGAGGGGGAGCTGTCATGGGTCACCTGGATACTACTCCTATCATCTCATGTAGTAATCTCTCCTGTCCCTGTGTGTTTCCTACAGATGGACTCATAGAAGGAAATCCCCCCGAGAGATGTCCCCGTCCTCTGTATTCCCAGGACTGTCTAGAGGGGAAGCTCCCAGAGAACCATCAGGTAGATGGAGCTGAGCCCTATACACATCTATATAGGGGGGTCCTGCAGTCATAGAGGGGTCATAGATTGTGGGGGTCTCTTATGTGGATCTGTTAGATTTCCCACCTGTCTGCTGTATTGTCCTGAATTGTTACAGATGACAAATCAGGGGGAAGATGTGACTGATATTAAAGTGGAGGATGAAGAAGAGCGGATGATGGGCGATCCCCCGTGTAAGAGTGAGGTGGAGGAGGACATTCCAGGAGATGTGACCACAGGTATGGAATCATGAATGGAGGAAGGGAATTCTGAGGTTTCTTCAGGTGAGGCTCCACCTTAGAGCTGCAGTAAAGGAGCCCTCCGGACAGTGACCCAGCTTTGAGTTTTTAAATAGCAGGCTAATGGTTTTATACTAGTAAAGGCACCGGAGACATGTAGTAATGGCTGTTATACCTCAGGTAGGTGTCATCAGATGCCGGGTGTTATAGGTGACATTACTTCTACACTATAAAGGCTGGAGACATGTAGTAACGGCTGTTATACCTCAGGTAGGTGTCATCAGATGCTGGGTGTTATAGGTGACATTACTTCTACACTATAAAGGCTGTAGACATGTAGTAACGGCTGTTATACCTCAGGTAGGTGTCCTCAGATGACGGGTGTTATAGATGACATTACTTCTACACTATAAAGGCCGGAGACATGTAGTAATGGCTGTTATACCTCATGTAGGTGACATCAGATGCCGGGTGTTATAGATGACATTACTTCTACACTATAAAGGCTGGAGACATGTAGTAATGGCTGTTATACCTCAGGTAGGTGTCATCAGATGCCGGGTGTTATAGATGACATTACTACTACACTATAAAGGCTGGAGACATGTAGTAATGGCTGTTATACCTCAGGTAGGTGACATCAGATGCCGGGTGTTATAGATGACATTACTTCTACACTATAAAGGCTGGAGACATGTAGTAATGGCTGTTATACCTCAGGTAGATGTCATCAGATGCCGGGTGTTACAGATGACATTACTTCTACACTATAAAGGCTGGAGACATGTAGTAATGGCTGTTATACCTCAGGTAGGTGTCATCAGATGCCGGGTGTTATAGGTGACATTACCACTACACTATAATGGCTGGAGACATGTAGTAATGGCTGTTATACCTCAGGTAGGTGACATCAGATGCTGGGTGTTATAGATAACATTACTACTACACTATAAAGGCTGGAGACATGTAGTAATGGCTGTTATACCTCAGGTAGGTGACATCAGATGCCGGGTGTTATAGGTGACATTACTACTACACTATAAAGGCTGGAGACATGTAGTAATGGCTGATATACATCAGGTAGGTGACATCAGATGCCGGGTGTTATAGATGACATTACTTCTACACTATAAAGGCTGGAGACATGTAGTAATGGCTGTTATAGCTCAGGTAGGTGACATCAGATGCCGGGTGTTATAGATGACATTACTACTACACTATAAAGGCTGGAGACATGTAGTAATGGCTGTTATACCTCAGGTAGGTGTCATCAGATGCCGGGTGTTATAGATGACATTACTACTACACTATAAAGGCTGAAGACATGTAGTAATGGCTGTTATACCTCAGGTAGGTGCCATCAGATGCCGGGTGTTATAGATGACATTACTTCTACACTATAAAGGCTAAAGACATGTAGTAATGGCTGTTATACCTCAGGTAGGTGACATCAGATGCCGGGTGTTATAGATGACATTACTACTAGACTATAAATGCTGGAGACATGTAGTAATGGCTGTTATACCTCAGGTAGGTGACATCAGATGCCGGGTGTTATAGATGACATTACTACTACACTATAAAGGCTGGAGACATGTAGTAATGGCTGTTATACCTCAGGTAGGTGACATCAGATGCCGGGTGTTATAGATGACATTACTTCTACACTATAAAGGCTGGAGACATGTAGTAATGGCTGTTATACCTCAGGTAGGTGTCATCAGATGCCGGGTGTTATAGATGACATTACTTCTACACTATAAAGGCTGGAGACATGTAGTAATGGCTGTTATACCTCAGGTAGGTGACATCAGATGCCGGGTGTTATAGATGACATTACTACTACACTATAAAGGCTGAAGACATGTAGTAATGGCTGTTATACCTCAGGTAGGTCTCATCAGATGCCGGGTGTTATAGATGACATTACTACTACACTATAAAGGCTGGAGACATGTAGTAATGGCTGTTATACCTCAGGTAGGTGACATCAGATGCCGGGTGTTATAGATGACATTACTACTACACTATAAAGGCTGGAGACATGTAGTAATGGCTGTTATACCTCAGGTAGGTGACATCAGATGCCGGGTGTTATAGATGACATTACTACTACACTATAAAGGCTGGAGACATGTAGTAAAGGCTGTTATACCTCAGGTAGGTGACATCAGATGCCGGGTGTTATAGATGACATTACTACTACACTATAAAGGCTGGAGACATGTAGTAATGACTGTTATACCTCAGGTAGGTGACATCAGATGCCGGGTGTTATAGATGACATTACTACTACACTATAAAGGCTGGAGACATGTAGTAATGGCTGTTATACCTCAGGTAGGTGACATCAGATGCCGGGTGTTATAGATGACATTACTACTACACTATAAAGGCTGGAGACATGTAGTAATGGCTGTTATACCTCAGGTAGGTGACATCAGATGCCGGGTGTTATAGATGACATTACTACTACACTATAAAGGCCGGAGACATGTAGTAATGGCTGTTATACCTCAGGTAGGTGACATCAGATGCCGGGTGTTATAGATGACATTACTTCTACACTATAAAGGCTGGAGACATGTAGTAATGGCTCAATATTTTTACTAAAGACCAATTGAAAAAATGATTTTCTCTTTCGCCTATGACGGCACCCCTGGAGAGACCGGCTCCTCCTCTGGACAGGAAACAGGAACCGGAATGCCTTTTAAAAGAGGGGACCTTCCCTCCACCTCCAGCTCTGTTTCTTGTCCTAAGAGGCAGGAAGGAATCGGATCGCCGATACTCTATTAGAGCTGCCGGGGCCCCGGCAATTTATGCAAGTGAGGAGGGTTACCCCGAGCGGCTTAAGTCTCCATGAGGAGCCGCTGCTCAGTTTGGGCTCCAGAGTCTGTCCCTCACCTTCCGTCCCCTTCCCTGGACCTGGGGGGTTTGTACCTCTGGGTCTTCTGCGAACCTCTTCGGCCATGTTCACATGTTCCGCTGCCGGCCCGCGTGTGTCTGAACTTCCGGGTGCGGCGGTGGAAGAAAGCTGACGCTGCGGACCGGAAGGGGAGGGAGCCGGCAGCGCGTGCCGAGGACAAAATGCCCAGCCAGCTCACTGCCATGCGCATTGAAGAGCTGTCCGTTTCCCATTCCGGCTGAGTTTGCTGTGTAAGGAATGGGGCAGGTTCAGCGCGCTGGTACCACCAGTAATACATCAGTACCACGGTGGGGTAAGAGGTGTCATTCCCCAGCAGATTTAATTTACTATTGCTTATGGGGTTATGTTTGTTTGTGCCTAGGTGTCTAAGGAGTCTTCCAGGAAGACCTCCAGAGCTAAAGAGAGCGGGTGTGCGGTTTGTAAAAAGAAGCTACTCTCTGCATTGGCTAAACCCCTTTGTCAAGGATGTGTCAGCAAGTTAATGGAGGAGGAAGCTCCATCCTTGGATCAGTGTACTCTCTGCTGATTCCCCCCTATTTGGTTATCTTGGAGGATCGGGTAGTTATTTCTCCTGATCCTTCTTTTTTACCAAAAGTCTCTTCTGATTTTCACCGCTCTCAGAAGATAGTGCTACCTTCCTTCTGTGCCTCCCCCAAGAATGAGAAGGAATCGGAGTTCCACTGCCTAGACGTTTGGAGGTGTATTTTACTGTATCTGAAGATCACTCAGCCTGGAAGAGCCTCCTCTCGTCTGCTGCTTTTGTTTCAGGGAGCTAAGAAGGGTTCTGCTGCCTCTTCTCAGACCATTGCTAGGTGGATCAGACAGGTCATTGCCTTAGCTTATTCTTCTATTATTATTAAAGCGCCATTCATTCCATAGCGCTGTACATATGATAAGCGTGTTTACATACATAATACAGACAAGTGCACTAATCATAAACAAGACGAGTTACAGACTGGTACAGAGGGAGAGGGGGCCCTGCCCATGAGGTTTACAATCTACATGGTATGGGAGAAGGACACAGTAGGTGCGGGTGAAGCTGGGCATGGCGGTATAGAGGCAGCAGGGTCACTGGTTGTAGGCTTGTCTGAAGAGGAGTTTTTTCAGGTTTCTTTTGAAGGATTCCACTGTCGGTGAGTCTGATATGTTGGGGTAGCGAGTAGCGAGTTCCAGAGTATGGGGGATGCACGGGAGAAATCTTGGAGTCGATTGTGGGAAGAGGTGAGGAGAGAAGGAGGTCTTGTGAGGATCGGAGAGTGTGTGTGTGTAGGGGTATATCGGGGAAAGGAGCTCAGAGATGTAGGGAGGGGACAGGTTGTGGACGGCCTTGTATGTATTTGTTAGCACTTTGAAGTGAATTTGCTGGGCAATGGGGAGCCAGTGAAGGGATTGGCAGAGAGGAGAGGCAGAGGAGTAACAGGGGGAGAGGTGGATTAGTCGGGCAGCATCGTTGAGGATAGATTGGAGGGGTGCGAGAGTGCTAGATGGAAGGCCACAGAGGAGAGTGTTGCAGTAGTCTAGGCGGGAGATGATGAGGGCATGTACAAGCATTTTCGCAGATTTAAAGTTAAGGAAAGCGCGGAGGCGGGAGATGTTTTTGAGTTGGAAGCGGTAGGTGTTGGAAAGGGCTTGGATGTGCGGTCTGAAGGAGAGGGCAGAATCCAAGGTCACTCCAATGCAGCAGACTTGGTTGACCGGGAAGAGTGTGCAGCCATTGCTCGTGATAGATAGGTCTGTTGGGGGGGTTGAGCAAGATGGGGGAAAGAGGATGAATTCCGTTTTATCCATGTTAAGTTTTAGAAAGCGAGAGGAGAAGAAGGATGATATAGAAGATAGACATTGTGGGATTCTGGATAGTAAGGTGGTGTCACGGATGGTGTAACAGAAAACAAGAAGTAACAAATAAGGATCCAACTGGCTTGATCCAAAACTAAGGAACAAAAGGGTAAGCCCTATTAAAGCCCTGAAGATCTCCCTGTCTTCTCAGCCCATGCAAAGATCTTTATGATAGAAGGTTGCATGTCCACGTGCCTAGACTGAGTGACATCTGCAAACCCTATAATAGTGAGGGGACACGACCACCGACTCCCTGCACTTAATACGGAGGGAGTCAGGGTCACCTAGAATCAAGCCTACAGGAAAACAACAAATACAGACATAGACTTATCTGAAGAAGCAGCTGTAGCAACTCCAAGCTGAGAACACAATCCAGGATGTAGTATAAACCGCAAAGTGAGGCAGTATGGGAGGAGATATATAGGGAGGCAATCACTGCTAATAGATGACAGCTGGGAGAGGGAGGAGAGATGTCAAAGCGAAAGCAAAACAAAAGAACATCATACAGGAGATACTGAAGAACGTCTATCAGAACTTCTCAGAGATCTGGCGGTGACAGGTGGTGATGTCTGGACCAGAGAGGTAGATTTGTGGGTCGTCAGCGTAGGAGTGATACTGAAAGCCATGGGACTCTATGAGCTGTCCCAGGCCAAAAGTGTAGATGGAGAAGAGCAGGGGTCCTAGGGCAGAACCTCGCGGGACACCAACAGAGAGGGAATGAGACGAGGAGGTGGTGCGGGAGTGGGAGAGCTAAACGTCCGGTCTGTGAGGTATGATGTGATCCAGGAGAGGGCCAGGTCAGTGATACCAAGAGATGAGAGAGTTTGCAACAGAAGGGAGTGGTCGACTGTGTCGAAGGCAGAGGACAGGTCGAGGAGAAGGACTAGTTCCGCCCTTGGGGTTTGGGGCTCACTCTACAAGATCAGTCCCCACATCATGGGCAGAGAGAGCTTCAGCTTCAATTGAGCAGATCTGTAGAGCAGTTACCTGGAGCTCTCCAAATACTTTTTTTTAGGCACTATAGACTGCAGCTACCTTCTAATGAGGGTCTTTCCTTTGGCCATAAGGTGCTGCAGGCTGTAGTCCCTGCCTAGATAGAATTCTTGCCTATTCTCCTGGGGGGCTGTCATAGGCGAGAAATAAATATTGGATTACACTTACCGATGACAGCATCCAGTTAATTTCCCCCCCCCCCTCCCCCCCGAAAAAATTTAACGGAAAAAAAATAATTTTAATATATAAAAAATTGCTCTCCTCTGCCGCATTTCAGCGCTCAGTATTGTATTCAGTCTGTGTGTTATCTCCTATAGGTTCTGACTCCAGGAGGAGAAGTCCCCCCGAGAGATGTCCCCGTCCTCTGTATTCCCAGGACTGTCCAGAGGAGAAGCTCCCAGAGAACCATCAGGTAGATGGAGCTGAAGTCTCCCCAGAATCTGACCAGAAAGGGATTGAACCAAAGATCATTTTACATTTCTCTTGTTTAGGGTGAAAATCTGATGGATATTAAGGCTGAGGTTAAAGATAAAGCAGAAGAGGAGACGGATTTATGGGGTAATCAGCAGGGTAAGGAGGGGGCTGTCATGGGTCCCCTGGATACTACTCCCATCATCTCATCACATGTAATAATCTCTCCTGTCCCTGTGTGTTTCCTACAGATGGACTCATAGAAGGAAATCCCCCCGAGAGATGTCCCCGTCCTCTGTATTGCCAGGACTGTCCAGAGGAGAAGCTCCCAGAGAACCATCAGGTAGATGGAGCTGAGCCCTATACACACCTATATAGGGGGGTCCTGCAGTCATAGAGGGGTCATAGATGGTGGGGGTCTCTTATGTGGATCTGTTAGATTTCCCACCTGTCTGCTGTATTGTCCTGAATTGTTACAGATGACAAATCAGGGGGAAGATGTGACTGATATTAAAGTGGAGGATGAAGAAGAGCGGATGATGGGCGATCCCCCGTGTAAGAGTGAGGTGGAGGAGGACATTCCAGTCCATGTGACCACAGGTATGGAATCATGAATGGAGGAAGGGAATTGGGAGGTTTCTTCAGGTGAGGCTCCACCTTAGAGCTGCAGTAAAGGAGCACTCCGGGCAGTGACCCAGCTTTGAGTCTTTAAATAGCAGGCTAATGGTTTTATACTAGTAAAGGCACCGGAGACCTGTAATAATGGCTGTTATACCTCAGGTAGGTGACATCAGATGCCGGGTGTTATAGATGACATTACTTCTACACTATAAAGGCTGGAGACATGTAGTAATGGCTGTTATACCTCAGGTAGGTGTCATCAGATGCCGGGTGTTATAGATGACATTACTTCTACACTATAAAGGCTGGAGACATGTAGTAATGGCTGTTATACCTCAGGTAGGTGTCATCAGATGCCGGGTGTTATAGATGACATTACTACTACACTATAAAGGCTGGAGACATGTAGTAATGGCTGTTATACCTCAGGTAGGTGACATCAGATGCCGGGTGTTATAGATGACATTACTACTACACTGTAAAGGCTGGAGACATATAGTAATGGCTGTTATACCTCGGGTAGGTGTCATCAGATGCCGGGTGTTATAGATGACATTACTACTACACTATAAAGGCCGGAGACATGTAGTAATGGCTGTTATACCTCAGGTAGGTGACATCAGATGCCGGGTGTTATAGATGACATTACTACTACACTATAAAGACTGGAAACATGTAGTAATGGCTGTTATACCTCAGGTAGGTGACATCAGATGCTGGGTGTTATAGATGACATTACTTCTACACTATAAAGGCTGGAGATATGTAGTAATGGCTGTTATACCTCAGGTAGGTGTCAACACCTCTAAGGCCTGTATTACACCAACAGATTATCTGACAGATTTTCTGACCAACTATTGGTCTCATTGGACAGATATTGGTCAGATAATCTGTTGGTGTAATACAGGCCTTAGTAATTTAGAGATCAGGATTATTAGATGACCAGCACAAGTACCAGTCACACAGCTAGAAGAACAGTTAACCCTTTGTGACAGAACGGCTCAATATTTTTACTAAAGACCAATTGAAAAAATTATTTTTAGCCCCAAATGAGTAAAATGCAATCATAAAATAATGTTCCCCATACATAGTCTTTAAATGTATTTATTGGGATTTAATGTGATCGACCAACACAAAGTACAAGTCTGTGTGAGGTTTCTCTGCAGAAGCGTCTGTGAACAGCAATTGTCAAGTCTTGTCACAGACAAGACTAAACCCTTCCATTGTAGCTCTGGCTGGATGTTTAGGGTTGTTGTCCTGCTGGAATGTGAACCCCTGCACCAGTCAGAAGTCTTCTGCCGCCTCTACCAGGTTTTCCTCCAGGATTGCCCTGTATTTAGCTCCTTCCATCTTCCCATCAACTCTGACCAGCTTTCCTGTCCCTTCTGAAAAGAAGCCCCCCCCCCACAGTATGATGCTGCCACCATGTTTCACGGTGGGTATAGTGGGTTCAGGGCAGTGGTAGTTTTTGTCACACATAGCATATTACATTTGTGCCAAAAAGTTCCACTTTGGTCTCCTCTGACCAGAGCACCTTCTTCCACGTGTTTGCTGTGTCCCCTACATGGATTGTGCCAAACTGCAAACAAGATTTCTTATGGCTTTCTTTTTGCCACTCTTCCATAAAGGACAGATTGGTGGAGTACACAACTAATAGGTGTGCTGTAGACAGATTCTCCCACCTGAGCTGTGGATTTCTGCAGTGTGACCATGGTCCTCCTGGCTGCTTCTCTAATTGGTGCTCTCCTTGCTTCGGCTGTCAGTTAAGGTGGACGGTCATGTATTGCTAGATTTGCAGTTGTGCAATATTCCTTCCTTTTTCGAATAATGGACTGACCAGCGCTCCGTGAGATGTTCAGAACTTTGGATATTTTTTATAACCTAAATCTGGTTTACACTTCTTCACAACTTTATTCCTGACCTGTCTGGCGTGTTCCTTGGTTTTTCATGATGCCTGATGTTCTCTTACAAACCTCAGAGGCCCTCACAGAAGAGCTGGAGTTATACTGAGAATACATTACACACAGGTGGACTCTATTACTAATTAGGTGACTTCTGAAGGCAAAGGTCACACTGGATTTTATTTACGGGGATCAGATTACAGGGGGCTGAATACAAATGCATGCCACATTTTTCAGATATTTATTTATTAAACATTTTGAAACCATGTCTCATCTTCTTCTCACTTCACACAGACTTGTGCTTTGTTTGTTGATCACATAAAACCGCAATAAAATACATCTAAGTTTGTGAGTGTAACGTGAAAAAATGTGGAAAAGTTCACGGGGTATGAATACGTTTTATGGCACTGTATAAGACCTACATTCCGAATACTGCGCCTTCTTTATGAAAGACCCAGCCAGCCTACATCGCTTCATGGAATGTTCGCTACGCCTTGCCTCCAGGATGTATGAGGAGAGGGCTGAGCGAGCTGAAGTTTAAAGGGGAGTTATACCCTGTGGTTTATATACTTCATGGGTTACCTGAAATGCTTTTTTCCTGTTCGTCCTTGGCAGCACACACCAAAGGGTTAAGTCCCCTAGGTACAACCAGAATAGAGACCAATTAGCAAGCAATAGATTGATTAATTACATAGTACCTCCCAGTATAAAGCACCACAGAGCCATGTATTTTATTTTCTCTCGCTCCCAGTAATCCAGTCTAACGCTCAAGACCAGGATCAAACTCATCTCCTGGATGTCAGAAGAGTTCTTCTGTTCTACCTACAAGTCACTTCATCATTCAGAGAATGTGAAAGTCTCTTTTTGCAGCACCAGGGCCCTAATAAGGGTAAAAGGGCCAGTAAAGCAACTTTAGCGAGGTGGATCAAACAAACTATAGAGTTGGCCTACTCAATGGCTGAGTTACAGTGTCCATTGTTATTAAAGGCCCATTCAACAAGGTCTACAGCTTCGTCCTGGGCTGAACTGGCACAAGTCCCATTGGAACAAATCTGCAGAGCCGCAACATGGTCTACATCATCAACCTTCATTAAACACTACAGGCTAGACATTCAGGCAGCAGAAGAGGCTTCTTTTGGCAAACGAGTGCTACAGTTGGCGGCCAGTGCTCCCTCCCTTTGAGTACTGCTTTAAAAATCCCTTTGGTGTGTGCTGCCAAGGACGAACAGGAAAGCGAAAATTTACTTACCGAAATTTTTGTTTCCTGGAGTCCGTAGGCAGCACAATATGCCCACCCTTAATAAATTATTGCTGCATACAATACATGGCTCTGTGGTGCTTTATACTGGGAGGTACTATGTAATTAATCAATCTATTGCTTGCTAATTGGTCTCTATTCTGGTTGTACCTAAGGGACTTAACCCTTTGGTGTGTGCTGCCTACGGACTCCAGGAAACAAAAATTTCGGTAAGTAAATTTTTCGCTATTTTGTAGAGCTAAGACCAGGAGGATAGAGTGTTCCTCAAGAAACCTGCCCCCGCATGGCTTACACCATTGTATAAGCAGTGAGTGTATAAGGTTATGGAGGAAGAATCCCCATCTCTCAGTCGGAACATTAGACGTGATTAGGATGGAAGTATCTACTTCTTTTAAAGCTTTTGAGAATCTTCCACATTATCTGGGAAGTTAGTATCTTCTATTACTGTATCCGACTCTGCCTCCTCTGATGAGGAACTCCACTTACTCTTCTGACCATGAACTATTCTTCAGAAGACAAAGGCGGACTGGTAACTTAAAGTGGCCCTGGAAAAAAAAACTAAAAGTGGCCCCATGTTGTAGGCAGGTCCAAATGAACAGAAGACGGGGCAACACAAGTAGACGGGATCAACAATACCATAGTGCAAAACACCATCCCAGCAGAACCAAATAACACAATGTAGCACAATATACTGCCCCAAAAGATGTCCCTCTGTGGTGGCCATCAATAGCTATCTGTCCTTCTCGAGTCATCTATGGAGCAGAGGGCTTAGGAGGTGAGGTGCGGGCCATGTGCGGTCGCTGGCTGGGTACCCGAGTACCTGATTCTCACAGCATTAGTTACTGTTGACACCTCATTAGGTACCCGGTCAGCAGCAGAGAGGAGAACTTGAGTGGCCCCTTGGGCCATCCGCCCACCGGGAAATTTCCCTGTAGGGTCTATGGCTAATCTGCCCATGGACAGGGATACTCTGATGATAACTGGGATTTATTTGTAGGAGCCAGTCAAACTTAAAAACAAAAGTCTAATTAACAAAGACGCAGGATCACCGGGCCTGAGAATAAGGGGAACCCTGATTTTTTTCCCCCCAGGCTTGTGAAAACATTTTGGCAAGCTGTTAGATGAGGAGCATAGTAAAGCATAGTTACCACCTTCAGTCCCTGCCCCAGAAAAATTCTAAATCTCAGATTTACATTTAAATTCAGGAAGAGGTTCTGCAGTAAACCAGGAGAAACCTCAGGGAGATAAATCCGTACCTGGCGTGTAAGGAAATTCAGGTCGGAGTCCATCCAATCCGCAATCAAGTATCGTTTCAAGGACTGTGTGATGGGCACAATAGTTATGAAAGATGCTTAGTATCACGTGCCGATTCTTCATTTTCAATATCGTGACCTATCGTTTTGGAGTCTGCCAAGCCCCCAGAGTGTTCGCGGCGAGACCCGTCGGTCATTGGGTTAAAGAGGTTTTCAGGTTTAATGTTTCCTCCGCTCCAGATAAATAGCATGGGATGCATTTAAGGCTTTTGTTGGGGGTTTGGGTTAAAGGGGTTCTCCAGGCTTTTACTATAAATATCAGATCAGCGGTGGTCCGACGCTTGGCACCCTCGCCGATCAGCTGTATGAAGGGAAGGCGCGTGCACTGCGCACATGCCGTCTCCCTTCCTGGTCACCGCTGCTGCTGTCTATGGCAAAGCTCTTCTGTGAGCGGCGTCACATCTTCTGTACTTTATTTCACACCATCAACACGGATCCATCTTCAATATCTTTTCTTACGTGTTTCGATCATAACGTCTTAGTCACAGCCGGGGTTACACTAATAAATGCCATCTTTACATACTGTCCAGTCTGAGACTCCCAGCATGCACCTCTCACTATGGGGGGAGCGCCGGCCCCTGTGGTTACCAAACCTTAGTGAAAACAGATGGAATTGGAAACCTGAGCATGGTGGAGAGTCACTCCTGAAGTGTTAGTAGGTGAGCGATGGTGGGATGTTATGTCCGTCAGTACGCCTCTCCTTCCTCATCTGAAACCATCTGGATTGTTCTTGTGATGTTGTATGAAATGTTTGGAGGCCGAGGAAGGGTTAACTGCACTTTTGCTGGTGACAAATGCTTCCGCAGGGCAGGTTGTGCAGCCACGTACTGGACACTGCAACACGTGCGAGTTATTCCCTAGGTATGTAGTGGAGCAGTGGATGTAGGACTGGATCTGCGGTGCAAGATGGAAACAGGTGCCGCACTTCCAAAAACCTGCAAGCTTTGCAGATATTGTGTCCGCACTTATGGGAACCATTCACACTAAGCCAAGTAGCCGCAAACAAACTGGGTGACCCGGAGCTGATAAAGCGTCTCATATCTAATGCTTTACATCTACAATTACTGCACATTTTCATTCTTTTTTAATCAGTTTTTTGGATTTAAATATTTATAGTGGTCTTGTCTGAGGTGAAGTCCGTCCGTCCACGTAGCGTAAACCCATCTCGTGTCCGCCAATACATCGTAAAAAAGCCGCCCCTATGAGTGAACTTTATAGGGCAAAGAGAAACTTGAAGGTGGGACTACAAGTACCAGACTAACTGAGCGAGGCTATCCCGGGTGGACTGTCCATCGGGCAGCGCAGAATTAACATGATCAGCGGCGATGGTAAATCCAAAGCGCAGAGCGAGACGCAGTCAAATACCGTGAACAATTCCAGGAAATACAGAGGATATTTGATCATTTCTCCCCATTCTGAGACAAGGCCACGTGCCGGATAAAACTGCCGCAGAAGGAGCGCAGATTGTGCCTAAGAAGCCCCAACATTGGGACCGCAAAAAACTGCGGATACTTGGCTTAGTGTGAATGGTTCTCATAAGTGCGGACACAATATCTGCAAAACTTGCTGGTTTTTGGAAGTGGTGCATCTTCTTTAGGGCTCATGCACACGAACATGCCATGTTTTGCTGTCTGCAAATTGCGGATCCTCAAAATACGGATGCCGCCCATGTGCCATCTGCAATTTACAGAACAGGCTGCCCATTATAGAAATGCCTATTCTTATCCGCAAAGCGGACGAGATCAGGACATGGTTATACATTTTTGCGGGGCCACGGAACGGAGTAACGGATTCGGACAGCGCACAAAGTGCTAGATGAAGAGAAAACCGGCACTCCTATAAGTTTCTAAATGATTCTCTTTATTGGTCACTCATAAATACAGTGACGCGCGTTTCGGCACGTACATGCGCCTTTGTCAAACAGTGAGTGTACAGCTGATTGCAAAGTAAGAAAGTGAACAAGGATTTAAATAGCCCGCCCCGTGTCACATGACCTAAGCATGACGTTACCAGGGAAACAGTGGGCAGTAACAAAGCAAGTGAAAAAAAAATTAAATGAAATGCTATGGGATGGGCAATAGTAGGTTTTTGTTGCGTATGGTAGACTTATGCTTGCCAAAGCGGTCTTTCATGCGCATAGTAGTTTCCCCTACATAGCAAAGACCACGCGGGCACTTCAATAGATACACAACAAATGTACTGTTACAGGTAAAGTGTCCTCTCACTGGGATCTGTTCCCCGGTGTGTGGGTGTGAGATGTGCGGCCCTTTAATAACTGGGATCTGCTCCCCGGTGTGTGGGTGTGAGATGTGTGGCCCTATAATAACTGGGATCTGTTCCCTGGTGTTTGGGTGTGAGATGTGCGGCCCTTTAATAACTGGGATCTTCTCCCCGATGTGTGGATGTGAGATGTGCGGTCCTTTAATAACTGGGATCTGCTCCCCGGTGTGTGGATGTGAGATGTGCGGCCCTTTAATAACTGGGATCTGCTCCCCAGTGTGTGGATGTGAGATGTGTTTTGGCGGCTCGGATGCGGACCCATTCACTTCAATGGGGCCGCAAAAGATGCGGACAGCACTCCGTGTGCTGTCCGCATCCGTTGCTCCGTTCCACGGCCCCGCTAAAAAAATATAACATGTCCTACTCTTGTCCGTGCTTTGCGGACAAGAATAGGAATTGATATTGCTGGCTTCCGTTCTGCAAATTGCGGAAGGCAACAGGGGCGGCTTCTGTTTTTTGCGGACCACAAAAAATGGAACGGTCGTGTGCATGAGGCCTTAGGCTAAATCTGCAAGCAGATCCTCAACATGCAAACTGCAGAAACTCAGGAGACGTTCAAGAGTCCGCCTTAAATTTCTACAGCAAATACATAGCGGAGAAAGGAAAAGGTGTATTCCTCACATTCCTGATGGATCTACTTCTGACTGGCACAAAAAATGTATTTTATATTGTATGTGTCTCTCCAGCCTAAGGCCAGATTCACATGAGCTTATTACAGACATATTATCCATCTGTATTGTGCACGTGTCCCGACCACAGGTTCAGCTGACATCAACTCACAGCATCATAGATACATGTGCACGTAACATAGATGGATATGTCTGTTACATGTGAATCCAGCCTCATTGGAATGTGATACATTTATCCAATTGTTTTAACAAAAAAAATCATAGAATCTATTATTAATCTTAACAGAAAATCCCCGTGAGAAGCCTGAAGGAAACATCATGTTATCTCTAGATTATAAAGAAGATGAAGACACCAGGCAGCGCTCTTCAGGAGAAAACTTCATTACCTGTAATGTACATCCAGGACTTCACAGTGCAGAGCCAGCAAATAATTCCCCTAAGAATGAGGAACTTTCTAATGACCAATCACAGATTAACCCAAGTCCAAATCTTTCATATAATCATTCTAAACATGAGGAATCTTCTCCTGACCAATCACAGATTATTACTCCAAATATAAGGCAGAAACGGGGTAAAAGGTTTAATTGTGAGGAACGTGGAAAACAGTTCAGATATAAGTCAGAGCTTTCTATACACAGAAGTCACACAGGAGATAAGCCATATTCATGTTCAGAATGTGGGAAATGTTTTCCATATAAATCATTGCTTTTAAGACATGAGAAAATTCACACAGGAGAGAAGCCGTATTCATGTTCAGAATGTGGGAAATGTTTTAAAAAGAAGTCAAGTCTTGATCAACACAAAAGAATTCACACAGGAGAGAAGCCATATTCTTGTTCAGAATGTGAGAAATGCTTTAACCAGAAATCAAGCCTTGACCAACATAAGAGAATGCACACAGGAGAGAAGCCATATTCTTGTTTGGAGTGTAGGAAATGTTTTACCAAGAAATCATATCTTGATAATCATAAAAGAATTCACACAGGAGAGAAGCCATATTCATGTTCAGAATGTGGGAAGTGTGTTACAAATAAATCAAGTCTTGAACAACATAAGAGAATTCACACAGGAGAGAAGCCGTATTCATGTTCAGAATGTGGGAAATGTTTTAACAAGAAGTCAAGTTTTGATCAACACAAAAGACTTCACACAGGAGAGAAGCCATATTCTTGTTCAGAATGTGAGAAATGCTTTAACCAGAAATCAAGTCTTGAACAACATAAGAGAATCCACACAGGAGAGAAGCCATATTCATGTTCAGAATGTGGTAAATGTTTTAGCAAGAAGTCAAGTTTTGATCAACACAAAAGACTTCACACAGGAGAGAAGCCATATTCTTGTTCAGAATGTGAGAAATGCTTTAACCAGAAATCAAGCCTTGATCAACATCAGAGAATCCACACAGGAGAGAAGCCATTTTCATGTTTAGAATGTGGGAAATGTTTCACAGAAAAAAAAAGTCTTACTATACATCAACGAATTCATACAGGAGAAAAACCATTTTCATGTTCAGAATGTGGTAAATGCTTTATCAGGAAATCAAATCTTAATAAACATAAAATAATTCATACAAGAGAGAAGCTATATTCATGTTCAGAGTGTGGTAAATGTTTTACAGATAATTCATATCTGGTTGCACATCAGAGAATTCACACAGGAGAGAAGCCATATTCATGTTCAGAATGTGGGAAATGTTTTAACCACAAATCAAGTCTTGATCAACACAAAAGAATTCACACAGGAGAAAAGCCTTATTTATGTTCCGAATGTGGAAAATGTTTCACAGAAAAAAAAAGTCTTACTATACATCAACGAATTCACACAGGAGAAAAGCCATTTTTATGTTCAGAATGTGGGAAATGTTTCACAGAAAAACGAAGTCTTACTATACATCAACGAATTCACACAGGAGAAAAAACATTTTCGTGTTCAGAATGTGGGAAATGCTTTAACCAGAAATCAAACCTTGATCAACATAATAGAATCCACACAGGAGAGAAGCCGTATTCATGTTCAGAATGTGGGAAATGTTTTGGACATAAATCAGACATTTTAAAACATGAGAGAAGTCATACAGGAGTGAAGCCATATTCATGTCTGGAGTGTAGGAAATGTTTTATAAAGAAATCACATCTTGATCAGCATAAAAGAATTCACACAGGAGAGAAGCCATATTCATGTTCAGAATGTGGGAAATGCTTTAACCACAAATCAAGCCTTGATCAACATAAAAGAATTCACACAGGAGACAAGCCGTATTCATGTTCAGAATGTGGGAAATGTTTCATAGAAAAAAGATGTCTTACTACACATCTGAGAATTCACACAGGAGAGAGACCATTTTTATGTTCAGAATGTGGGAAATGCTTTGTCAGGAAATCAAATCTTCATCAACATAAGAGAATTCACACAGGAGAGAAGCCATATTCATGTTCAGAGTGTGGTAAATGTTTTACAGATAAATCATATCTGGTTGCACATCAGAGAATTCACACGGGAGAGAAGCCATATTCATGTTCAGAATGTGGGAGATGCTTTAATCAGAAATCAAGCCTTGTTCAACATAAAAGAATTCACACAGGAGAGAAGCCATATTCATGTTCAGAATGTGGGAAATGTTTCACAGAAAAAAGAAGTCTTACTACACATCAGAGAAGTCACACAGGAGAGAAACCATTTTCATGTTCAGAATGCGGGAACTGCTTTACTAAGAAATTAAGTCTTGATCAACATAAGAGAATCCACACAGGGGAGAAGACATGTTGATGTTTTGTGTAAGAATAATGTTTTACAAAGAAATTAGTCGTTCAAACTTGCAGACTTGTGTGTTCATTTTACCTCATTGTGCCAATATTGTATGCGAGTGAGCAACAGAAGTCATACTCACAAGTCGCTGGTAAAAAAACACTTGTTTCTTTTATTTCTTTTTACTTCATTCCAATATAAAATGGTATATCATGAAGGATGCTGAGAAAGACATCATTCACACCTCACACGACCCCTTACTCATGCGTGCAGTTAGAGAAGGTGGGATTTTTATAGCACCAACAGCTGATACTTATATACAAAATACATCGCCATAAACAACCCTAACATATGAAAGTGATCAATCGTATAAATGCACTAAAGCTACAAATTTCATTTAACCCCTTAGGTATTAAAGACTGGAGTTTCACTATCCAAAAGGTCTCCCTTTGTAACAATTAACAAGCCTTTGAGACAAGGCATGTATTCTGTGTGGGTGGCTTCGCTATGTGGACGATGTGTTCATGCTATGGAGGGGTGATGAATCTTACACAGTTTGTTACCCATTTAAACGAGTGCCATAATACCATCAAATTTACGTTATGATGGAAATGTTATTCACTTTTGGATGTTGAATTACGGCGCATAAAGAGAGGATTTGAGACTCTATTCACAAAGACCACAGATCGAAATAACCTGCTGCTTCATTCCAGCCACCGCGACCCTCACATTTTTTCCAGTATCCCTAGGAGGTCACACTGGCCAGAAGGATATCTCGTACAGATAAAATATATGAAAAAGTCTATTATTATTGATGGGTAATACATTTATACAGAGGGGTTTTAAGAAAGAGGTGAATGAAATTGAAATAGAGGTTGGTAAAAAAAAAAAAAAAAACAAGACAGGACATCGGACAAGTTAAAAAGAGGGAGAACCAAAGAAACAATTTGTGTGTTTCCAAATATGATCGACATTCTAAACTAATAAAAAATATAATTCAGAAATATTGGGAGGTCCTAAGACATGATCAAAAACATGGGGAATGTTTGTTGATAACCCCCTTTTTGACTCTCTGAATAACATGCTGATTGGATGTGACAGACGCCCTAAAAAATGGAAAGACAGCGTTTCCTTGCAACTCAGAGGAGGGGGCGTTCTCCCTGCCTGAGCTGTGGGAATTGTAGTGCTATAATTATCCTTTTCCTGTCACACTAACGCCAATCGGCGTCAGTGCGACGGCTCCCTCAGGTCCCACTAACGCCGATCGGCGTCATCTCGTGAGACCCGAGATTTTGTGCGCTGTTCGGAAGTTATACTACAGCCTGCCAGCGATGATCATTCACTGGCAGGCTGTAGATGTTAAAATAATCGTATCAGAAAGGTATATCAGACCCTGTTTTGTTGACAGCGTCTGATATACCTGCTACCTGGTCCTCTGGTGTCCCTTTTGCTTGGATCGACCACCAGAGAACACAGGCAGCTCTGTAAGTAGCACCAATCACTACACTACACACACCCCTGCCACTTATTAACCCTGATCACCCCATATAGACTCCCTGACCACCCCCCTGTCATTGATCACCCCCCTACAAGGCTCCATTCAGACGTCCGTATGTGTTTCGCGGATCTGCAAACTACGGACACCGGCAATGTGCTTTCTGCATTTTGCAGATCCGCACATTGCCAGAACTATATAGAAAATGCCTTTTCTTGTCCGCAATTGCGGACAAGAATAGGACATGTTCTTTGTTTTTGCGGAATGGAAGTGCGGACCCGAAAGTGCAGATCCGCAATTCTGGATCCGAGCGGGACAAAGTCTGTCCCCATAGAAATGAATGGGTCCGCAATTCTGTTCCGCAAAAACACAGTAAAATCGCTGCGGCGCTATAAAGATCACTTTTGAGGGGCATGGTGAGTTTATAGAAGATTTTTTTTGCCACAAGTTAGCGGAAATTTAAAATTTTATTTTTTTCTTACAAAGTCTCATTCCACTAACTTGTGACAAAAAGTAAAATCCTATGGCTGCAAAAAAGTGTCTCACATGTGGTATCGCCGTACTCAGAAGAAGTAGGGCAATGTGTTTTGGGGTGTATTTTTACACATACCCATGCTGGGTGAGAGAAATATCTCTGTAAATGACAACTTTAAAAAAAAAATTATGGGGGGCGTGGCCTGGACGTCTTCAGGAATGGCCGCGTGAAGACAGAGCTCCGCCGCCAGTAGCCGCTAAGGGAGACTCTCCTGCCACGCCAGCGCGGCACATGGGGAAAAAATTGCCGGGCAAGTCCTCCACCTCGTCCCGACCGTCCGCCTGGGTGAATAAGACGCTCGATTCGTACCTCAGCCGTCCACTCCGCACGGTCCCGTCTGGCCGCGGCCTGCTGCCATCTGAGGCCTCCGGCGCGTGTGGGAGTGAGGAGACGTGCGCACAGCCGCCGACAGGTACCAACTGCAGCTCGGCCCTACGGCTACCTACCTCCTCCCTGTCCCCGTTTGCAAGGACTTTCCTGCCTAATAACGCTGTGGGGGCACAGCCGAATCCCGCAAGGGCAGTAGAGGGGTTACACCCAGCAGGAGACGTCGCCGCCATTATGCCGCCAAAATCGGCAGCTAAGCAGGCTAATCAAATGGCCACTCCGTCCCAGAAGCGGCGCGATTGGGCCGAGTCTACTGAAGATCCCCCCAGCCAGCAGCATTATAGAAGGGGAGAGGGAGGTGAGGCTGCTACTTGGGAGCAGGGACATGATTATATGGACGAGGGAGAGGAAGATCTTCTGCAACCTTCCCAGGGCTCTGCAATACTTCAGCAGACATTACAGCATTTGCCTACTAAGGATGATTTTAAAATGCTGGTTTCAGAAGTTAGAAATGCCTGTAAATCAGAAATTTCATCTTTAAGGCAGGACCTGAAGCACTTAGCAGACCGCATGGACACTATTGAAATAGACCATGACGACACCCGCAGAAGTGTGGCGCATTTACATTCTGTTATTGCTTCTCAGGCCCAAGTTATTAGAGATAATGCACGTCATCTGGAAGACCTGGATAACAGAGGGCGCAGAAATAACATCCGTGTAAGGGGTTTGCCTGAAGCTAATGCGGAAGAAAATCTGCAGGAAATATTATCTGAACTTTTTAATGCTTTGCTAGGCACTCAGCCACCCCAGTTTATCAAGCTTGATCGAGCTCACAGAGCGCTGCGGCCTAAGTCCTCATCTACGCAGCCCAGAGACGTCATTTGCTGTGTGCATGATTTTCAAGTGAAGGAAAGCATTATGTCCACAGCCAGGGAGTTACGCTCCATTGATTTTCATGGCGCTTCTGTTCATTTATACCAAGACTTGTCCTGGTGCACGCTCCAAAAAAGAAGAGTATTACAGCCTTTATTGCAACAGTTGAAGGAAAAGAAGACGCCCTACAGGTGGGGGTTCCCGTTTGCATTAATAGTCACGAAAAATGGCAGATCCTCTATCTTGCGTCAGCATTCAGACCTCCCTGATTTTTGTGCTGCTTTGGGCATTGAGATTCCATCCATCACGGACTGGGAACTACCGGATCCACAGCCTGCCCTTGGTCCAATTTGGCAACCTGCCAGACAAAAGAGAAGAAGATCTTCCCCTGCTGGAGGGACCCCTTCGCGTGAGCCTCCAGATGAACCCCCATGATTGCCGCATGGACTTCATTAGCTTAGTTTGTATCTCCTACTATTTCTCTTCGCCAGGAGGCGACGGCCTTAGGGTTCTTTGTTTAAGGTCCTATGTTAGTAGAATTGGTTTATTGTTCAATTCTCTGGTTATTACAAGTTCTAATAAGCTCTGAAACCCGGCCTATCCTGTGCCGGTCCAGTCATGCTTCCATTAAGCAGACCAGTAGTTTCGCCCTCCCCCCCCAGCTTCTGCTGACTGGGTTGGAGGGGCGGCAGTTTGCGGATGTTAATATCAATAGTTGCTGCTCACTGATCTGTATCTGGGTGACAGCACCCAATGTTCGGATACTAAATGATGTATCTTTTATGTTTGTATGGTCTTGTGTCTCCCCCCCTTCCCTTTTGTGTCTCCTTTTGTTGTTTTTCATACTCAGGTCTCCAGAACCCAAACCACAGGCGACTGAATGCCTTAAGGTGTTTTCATCTATGACAGTGTCCTTGAGAAGGATCCTCTGCAGCCACATAGCAAGTACATTTACTCCATGCTTTGAAAATGATTAAGTATGTCTCGCTTAATGTTAAGGGTCTTAACTCTAATGTAAAGAGACGCCTGGCGCTTACTGAGTGCAAGTCTCAAAAAGCGGATATAGTTTTTCTTCAGGAGACCCACTTTGATCACCAGGGTTCTTTTAAGTTTGCGCAATATTTATTCCCTCGTATCTATTCTGCTTCTTCAGGGAGAAAGAAAGCAGGTGTTGCCGTTCTTCTGTCTGCTGATTGCCCCTTACAGGTAGAAAATGCTATTATTGACCCAGCTGGCAGGTATATTATACTAAAAACTACACTTAATGGTAGCCCGCATGTGCTATGCAATTTATACGCCCCGAATACTGCTCAAATTCCTTTTCTTAATAAGGTGTTCTCGAAATTATCAAAGTTGCTCCCAGCTGCACTGCTAGTAGGCGGAGACTTTAATCTCTCTTTTTCCGAGCGTCTAGATAGATTAACCCTTCAGAGTAGACCGCCTACTAAAGATCAATGTAGAAACTCACGTCTTTTTAGGCGTCTTATTAGAAAATTCGAATTATATGACCTCTGGAGAATTAACTACCCCACTGCAAAAACGTTTTCTTTCTTCTCACATCCACATAATACACATTCACGTATAGATTATTTTTTTGGTAATATCCCAATTTTGAGGATGCTTGCAGATGCCGATATAGGATCTATTTCCTGGTCGGATCATGCTCCAGTGTCAGTTAACATTAAAACTTCAGGTTACTACCCTAAAGTATGTCATTGGAGGCTTAACGAATCTTTTCTGCACCAGCTGCCGCTTAGACAGGAATTACGTGAGGGCCTTACAGAATACTTCACCTTGAATCAGTCCTCAGGACCCCCTATATCTATGATATGGGAAGCCCACAAGGCAGTCTTTAGAGGTACATGTATAGCTATGGGGTCTAGACTGAAAAAAGATCGGAATATGCAACATCTCAATATCACCTCACAGCTGAAGGATTTAGAAAAGATGCTAGAGTCCCGGTGCTCGCGGCCTTTGCTTAGGCGCATTATAATCCTGCGGGCTAGACTGAAGGAATTAATGTTTTATAAAACTGAGAAAAAATTACTGTATTCGCGACAAAGATTTTATATGTGGGGGAACAAACCACATACCCTCCTGGCTCGACAGCTTAGGGACACTGGCACTACAAACACTCCGAACGCAATGAGGCGAAGAGATGGGGCAATAGTGTATGACCCAGAGGTCATTTCCAACTTATTTCAGGATTATTATAAGGCACTTTATTCTATCCCTCAACAACTCCCATCTGACCCAGAGCGCAGTAGACTCCTCCTGGATTCTTTTCTTTCTGAGTGTAGTCTTCCTCAGTTGTCGGAAGCAGCCCTTTCCTCATTAAACGCTCCTATCACGGTAGAGGAATTGCAGGAAGTACTGAAACAGTTGCCCAATAATAAAGCCCCTGGGCCAGATGGTCTACCATACCTCTATTACGCAACATTCTCCGACATTCTTCTGCCACATATGACGCTGTTGTTCAACTCTTTTTTACAAGGGTCACCAATACCCACTTCAATGTCACACTCCTATACAGTCATGTGAAAAAATTAGGACACCCTTTGAAAGCATGTGGTTTTTTGTAACATTTTTAATAAAAGGTTATTTCATCTCCGTTTCAACAATACAGAGAGATTAAAGTAATCCAACTAAACAAAGAAAACTGAAGAAAAGTCTTTTCAAGATCTTCTGTAAATGTCATTCTACAAAAATGCCTATTCTAACTGAGGAAAAAGATAGGACACCCTCACATGTATTCCCTCTTAAATTGGCTCAGATCTCACACAGGTATATCACACCAGGTGCACATAATTAGTAGATCGTTACTCTGCATGTTGAATGAGGCTTGCCCTATTTAAACCTCAGACATTTAGTTTGGTGTGCTCCTGACTGTTGAAGTGAGAGTGAGCACCATGGTGAGAGCAAAAGAGCTGTCAGAGGACTTCAGAAAAAAGATTGTAGCAGCCTATGAGTCTGGGAAGGGATTTAAAAAGATCTCAAAAGATTTTGAAATCAGCCATTCCACTGTCCGGAAGATAGTCTACAAGTGGAGGGCTTTCAAAACAACTGCCAACATGCCCAGGACTGGTCCCCCCAGCAAGTTCACCCCAAGAGCAGACCGCAAGATGCTAAAAGAGGTCTCCAAAAACCCTAAAGTGTCATCTCGAGAACTACAGCAGGCTCTGGCTACTGTTGATGTAGAAGTACATGCCTCTACAATCAGAAAGAGACTGTACAAGTTTAACTTGCATGGGAGGTGTGCAAGGAGGAAACCTTTGCTTTCCAAGAGAAACATCGAGGCCAGACTGACATTTGCCAGAGATAAAGTTGACAAAGACCAGGACTTCTGGAATAATGTTCTTTGGACAGATGAGTCCAAAATTGAATTATTTGGACACAACAGCAGAGGACATGTTTGGCGTAAACCAAACACAGCATTCCAAGAAAAGAACCTCATACCAACTGTGAAGCATGGAGGTGGAAGTGTCATGGTTTGGGGCTGCTTTGCTGCAGCAGGACCTGGTCAGCTCACCATCATAGAATCCACGATGAATTCTACTGTGTATCAGAAGGTGCTTGAAGAACATGTGAGACCATCAGTTAGAAAATTAAAGCTGAAGCGGAACTGGACCATGCAACATGACAATGACCCAAAACATACTAGTAAATCAA
This sequence comes from Bufo gargarizans, assembly GCF_014858855.1. Taxonomy (NCBI): domain Eukaryota; kingdom Metazoa; phylum Chordata; class Amphibia; order Anura; family Bufonidae; genus Bufo; species Bufo gargarizans. The sequence continues at coordinate 138,927 of NW_025334571.1, forward strand.
CCAAAGATTGGCTGAAAAAGAAGAAATGGAGAGTCCTGGAATGGCCAAGTCAAAGTCCAGATTTGAATCCCATTGAGATGCTGTGGGGTGACTTGAAAAGGGCTGTACGTGCAAGAAACCCCTCAAACATCTCACAGCTGAAAAAGTTCTGCATTGAGGAGTGGGGTAAAATTTCCTCAGACCGATGTCGAAGACTGGTAGATGGCTACAAGAACCGTCTCACTGCAGTTATTTCAGCCAAAGGAGGTAACACTCGCTATTAGGGGCAAGGGTGTCCTATCTTTTTCCACAGTTAGAATAGGCATTTTTGTAGAATGACATTTACAGAAGATCTTGAAAAGACTTTTCTTCAGTTTTCTTTGTTTAGTCGGATTACTTTAATCTCTCTGTATTGTTGAAACGGAGATGAAATAACCTTTTATTAAAAATGTTACAAAAAACCACATGCTTTCAAAGGGTGTCCTAATTTTTTCACATGACTGTATAACTTTAATACCTAAACCGGGTAAGGATCCCCTAGAATGTGGAAATTATAGGCCCATTGCGCTGCTTAACTCGGATTTGAAAATTTTCACGAAAACCTTGGCTAACCGACTTTCAGACTGGCTACCTCAACTGATCCATAAGGATCAAGTGGGCTTTGTTCGTGACCGACAGGGCGGAGATAATACAAGGCGCACCATTGATTTAATTGATATCACGAATAAGCGCAGAGACTCGGCATTGTTGCTAAGTCTCGACGCGGAGAAAGCGTTTGATCGCTTAGGATGGCCTTTTATGTTCTCTGCCATGAAGGCTTTCGGTCTGAAAGGCCCCTTCCTCACGGCCCTCCATGTCTTATATGCCCAACCCACAGCGACAGTGAAAATGAAGCATGCTCATTCTTTGCCTTTTCCTATAAAAAATGGTACGCGGCAGGGATGTCCGCTATCCCCTCTGCTCTTCGTTCTCTGCATCGAACCTTTGGCGGCGGCCATACGTTCTCATCCTGATATTCATGGGATTAAGGTGAATACAGTTGAATTTAAACTTTCACTGTTCGCTGACGATATTTTGCTAACCTTAACTGACTTGCATATTTCGCTTCCCAACCTCTTTAAATTACTAGAGACTTATGGTAGATTGTCGGGGTATAAAATTAATACCACAAAAACGGAGGCTCTCCCCCTCAACCTAGCCCCTAATATTCTGACCACCTTAAAATCCAGCTTTAATTTTCAATGGACGGAAACGTCCTTGAGGTATTTGGGGGTCAACTTAACCCCTACTTATTCCTCGTTGTATGCTCAAAATTTTCCACCTATGTTCCGAGAACTTAAGGCCTTGCTGATTAAATGGATGCCTTTCCCCATTTCCTTATTGGGCCGCATAGCATCGGTTAAGATGAATATCTTGCCTAAATTGCTGTATTTGTTTGAGACTCTCCCAATTCCTGTCCCTGAGAAGGAGTTGCGTGATTTTCAGTCATGTATATTCAGGTTCATCTGGAATGGAAAGAGGCATCGCATAGCTTGCTCAATTTTAATGTCATCCAAACCACAAGGTGGACTAGCAGTTCCAAATATAAAAAAATATTATTGGGCTACACACCTTAGAAGACTGCCAGCATGGTCCAATATGTATGCGTACTCCAGATGGATGGAGATAGAGAAGTTATGGATAGCCCCTGTACATCCGAATTCTCTCATTTGGTACTCCCTGCAGCCTTCACTTAGACCTGAGCTATTGGGCCCTATGTCTTTTACATGTAACGTGTGGTTGAGGTGTAACAGACTGTTTTCGCTGGCTTCGGAAAAATCGTCTATGATCTCCTTTCTGTATAACCCACTATTTAAGTTAGGTATGCACACAGCTTTTCTTAAAATGTGGTTTCCCAGGAAGTTGTTTAGATTTGCGGATGTTGTGAACTATAGGACTCTGGGCTTTTTCTCATTTGATGAGGTACGCTCCTTGCATCAACTACCAGAGTCTTATAGGTATCAATATATGCAGATTTGCCATTTTTTTTCGGGCCTCTTTCACTCAGCGAAGGTGTCAACCCCTACGCCATTTGAGAAACTATGTAAAATGACGGTCACGACGAAGGGTCTCATTTCTGACATTTATCTTATCCTCTCATCTTCCTCTGTCACTCACTCCTACATGACTAAATGGGAAGCACTTCTAGGTCATCCTATAGCATATGCGGAATGGAAGCAGATATGGGAACGGGCAGCAAAGTCGTCCTCGTGTGTCACATATAGGGAAAACACATATAAAGTGCTTATGTTTTGGTATCATACCCCTCAGCTATTAAAACACCTTAGTCACGATATCTCTGATAGATGTTGGAGGTGTATGATAGGTGAGGGGACTCACCTCCATATTTTCTGGGAGTGTCCTGTGATTGTGCCCTTTTGGAGAATGGTGGAGTCTGTCTTTTTTCATCTCCTCGCAATTCGTTTTCCTTTTACACCTTTTTTTTACTTATTGAATATGCCAAAAATATCATTAAAAAAACAACTCCTTCTCTTGGTCCTCCAGGTGTTAACGGCGGCCAGACGCCTAATTGCGAGGTTTTGGTTGAGGGCAGACGCGCCTACCCGAATGGACCTCATAGATGGTGTGAGGGAAGTTAGGAAAATGGAATACTTGACTGCATGTATTACTAACACAGTCGATAGATTTACAAAGATCTGGCAAACATGGGATGACGTTTTTAATCACTTACAATAATAGACCTTTGGTTATCGGATAGCTTGTTGTTCTTCCCCCTTCCTTTAATTTCCCCCGTGTGTCGTGTCCTTGTCATTGTCCTTTGTCCTTTTGTTGTTTCAGCTCTTAATGCGTTTAATGGCTTCAGATGCAAAATGTATGTTTTGTTTACTAATGTACATCTTTGATATTGCAGTTGTGCAACATAATATTGTACCTGTATTGCCTCTTGCGAATGTGCATTGAGACAAAGTACCTGTACTATTTTTTCATTGATTGAAAATCAATAAAATAAACAATTTAAAAAAAAAAAAAAAAAAAATTATACAAAGTTGTCAATTTACAGAGATATTTTTTCTCACCCAGCATTTCTCTCACCCCAAAACACATTGCCCTACTTCTCCTGAGTACGGCGATACCACATGTGTGACACTTTTTTGCAGCCTAGGTGCGTAAAGGGGCCGCAAGTCCAATGAGTACCTTTAGGCTTTACAGGGTTGCTCACAATTTAGCCCCGCCCAAAATGCCAGAACAGTAAACACACCCCACAAATGACCCCATTTCGGAAAGTAGACACCCCAAGGTATTCACTGAGGGGCATAGTGAGTCCGTGGGAGATTTTTATATTTTTTTGCCAGAAGTTAGCAGAAATCGAAACTTTTTTTTTTTTCTCAGAAAGTGTCATTTTCCGCTAACTTGTGAAAATATAAAAAAAAAATCATACATGAACTCACCATTCCCCTCCGCGAATACTTTGGGGTGTCTTCTTTCTAAAATGGGGTCATTTGGGGGGTATTTATACTATCCTGGCCTTCTAGCACCTCAAGAAACATGACAGGTGCTCAGAAAGTCAGAGCTGCTTAAAAATGCGGAAATTCACATTTTTGCACCATAGTTTGTAAACGCTATAACTTTTGTGCAAACCAATAAATATACACTTATTGGATTTTTTTTTATCAAAGACATGTAGCACAATAAATTCTGAAAATCAAATCACAGCCTGACAGAACGTTTTAAACAAAAATAATAAATATTTTATTGAAAATTAGAATGGGTAAAGATAAAATCAGGCATACAGGAATCAGTAGTGTGGAGAGGGGTCTGTAATATACCATCCACAACTCTGATCGCCTGAAAAAAATCACCAAATTTATATGTGACAGGGATCCAGTGTTGGAGCACACTGATTGATATCCAGTCACAATATATATGGTATAATGAGTACACCACCCAGCCTAGGAGTACCATATAAATGCAATGTTGTTGCAGCTGCTAATGGTGTAACTAGCAGACTAATCCTTGCATGTATTAGTATTTGTAGTCCATTGGGCCAGGTTTGCCCAGGAACTGCTCCCCTATAGGCTGAGCGAAGTACAACACACTGTGCTGAAGCAGCGGCACTCGTGATGATATCACTGTGGTGGTGTGCCCTCTGCCCTAAACACAGCTGACACCAGTGCTACGCTCTACGCGTTTCAACATGCTAGGGTGACCGCATGTCTCATCAGGAGCGAGCTGCACTTTCAATCATGTGTCAGAAGCTCTACACTGTAACGTGCATCTCTCGGCACTGTGATGGCCATGTATGGCCAGCCGCACGCCGAGACTAAATAATCTAAGACCCGCCCCCATGCCAGTGGGTGCCGGCTCCAGCATCCAATCAGGGATTGAGACGCATCCTGTGATGCGCTCCCTGACGATGCCGTCGCTCTCTACAGCGTAATGCCAGCATGGGGAGGAGCATCGCTATGCTCGCTTTGTATCAGGGGAACTATAATGCGGTCGCATACAGGCAAGTGACAGCGCTAGAATGAAGTGGTCAGGGTGTTCAGAGGGGTCAAAGGAGGAAAAGAGCAGCCATATATATACACCCAGTATACAGCAGAATGAGCAACATGTTGAAATAGAAATATCTAGCAAAGTACATACCAATTCGTGAAGTGACATGAAAATTAATAACCTAAAGGAAATCTAGGGACACTAGGCCATGATGCCTGTGAATTCTAGATAAAACATGCAAATGACAGTGCTTCATTAAGTCCCTTGGGGTATGTGGTGTCTAACTTAAAAATCCACTGCGTTTCCTTGCGGAGCAGTGACACGTCAATGTCACCTCCACGGATGGATGGAGTGACATGTTCAATACCCTGGACGCGAAGCACGTCAGAATTGCCGTCATGAAACTCACAAACGTGACGTGCAACAGATGTGTCGCGCTTGTTTTTAATATCCAAAAGGTGTTCGCCAACACGTCTCCGCAGTTCACGTCTGGTTTTGCCTACATATTGTACACCGCACACGCAGTTGATAAGGTACACTACTCCCACTGATGTACATCTGATCAAAGATCTAATACAAAATCTCTCCTTTGTTACCTGGCTCACGAAATATGGCCCCCCAATAAATTCTGACACAAACTTGTATGGAAATGTAATTATATTTGAACAATTTAACCAGAGAAAGTTAAAAATACACTTTTGTTTGAGAAAATTGCAGCCTATTTTGATTAATATCAGAAAAACGAAAAATGTCAGCAGCAATGAAATACCACCAAAAGAAAGCTGTATTTGTGAGAAGAAAAGGAGGTACAATTCATTTGGGTGCCAAGTTGCATGACCGAGCAACTTGGCTTTTTGTAAAAAAAGGGCCTGGTCACTAGGGGGGTATAAACCTGTGGTCCTTAAGTGGTTAAAGGTGACGCTGTACCCCACACAGGGAGACAGGATACAAATTAAGGATTTTGCAACGTGCGAGACATGTAATGTCATATACTGCTTGAAATGCCCATGTGGTAAGATATACACTCACCTAAAGAATTATTAGTGCCACCATACTAATACGGTGTTGGACCCCCTTTTGCCTCCAGAACGGCCTTAATTCTACGTGGCATTGATTCCACAAGGTGCTGATAGCATCTTTAGAAATGTTGGCCCATATTGATAGGAGAGCATCTTGCAGTTGATAGAGATTTGAGGGATGCACATCCAGGGCACGAAGCTCCCGTTCCACCACATCCCAAAGATGCTCTATTGGGTTGAGATCTGGTGACTGTGGGGCCATTTTAGTACAGTGACCTCATTGTCCTGTTCAAGAAACCAATTTGAAATGATTGGAGCTTTGTGACCTGGTGCATTATCCTGCTGGAAGTAGCCATCAGAGGATGGGTACATGGTGGTCATGAAGGGATGGACATGGTCAGAAACAATGCTCAGGTAGCCCGTAGCATTTAAACGATGGCCAATTGGCTCTAAGTGGCCTAAAGTGTGCCCAGAAAACATCCCCCACACCATTACACCACCAGCACCAGCCTGCACAGTGGTAACAAGGCATGATGGATACATGTTCTCATTCTATTTACGCCAAATTCGGACTCTACCATTTGAATGTCTCAACAGAAATCGAGACTCATCAGACCAGGCAACATTTTTCCAGTCTTCAACAGTCCAATTTTGGTGAGCTCGTGCAAACTGTAGCCTCTTTTTCCTATTTGTAGTGGAGATGAGTGGTACCTGGTGGGGTCTTCTGCTGTTGTAGCCCACCTTTCTTTCCCATTCTGACATTCAGTTTGGAGTTCAGGAGATTGTCTTGACCAGGACCACAACCCGACATGCATTGAAGCAACTGCCATGTGATTGGTTGACTAGATAATCGCATTAATGAGAAATAGAACAGGTGTTCCTAATAATTCTTTAGGTGAGTGTATGTTGTGTAAACATCTCGGGCTATAAGGATCAGAATCAATGAGCATAAGTCCAGCATTAGGAAGGAACTCAGAAGGCAGAGTAAGTTAGATACAGTGGAGGTGAAAAACAAGGTGAAACTACGGTTGCCCGAAATCTTTATGATCGGGCCTGTTCTGTCTTCATACATGTTCACACAATGTGCAGTCTGACATTCAGTATAAACCATTGCTGTCTTCCAAATAAGAGGACTGTTCTCTGTAGTCTAACTTGTTTATTCCCAAAACAGGAGTATTGATGTGATAAAACTACAAGAACTTGTAGAAGTAGAAGGCATAGAACAGCATGTATTATAACTTTACATTTCAGGTCATTTTTATATCCGTTATAAAACTTAACAGTTAATAAAGATATACTTAAAATCAAAAATGTCTATTGCACAAAATACTAACACTAGTAAAATTTGTAAGTGACAATCTGTGTATTTTTGTCTTTTTCGGTGATTTTTTTTTAACAGGTGTGAGGGATCCATTGGGATATTCCCTTCATATCCCTAACCCTTATAACCCCTTATACTCACTATGCTATGATTTTGTTCACTTTGTATTGCTTTGTAACAGATAGTATCAAATAGTGTCAATATTGGCTGTTATTGTTGCCACCCAATTAGCAGCTTATTGCTAGGCAACAATAACAGCCAATATTGACACTATTTGATACTATCTGTTACAAAGCAATACAAAGTGAACAAAATCATAGCATAGTGAGTATAAGGGGTTATAAGGGTTAGGGATATGAAGGGAATATCCCAATGGATCCCTCACACCTGTTAAAAAAAAATCACCGAAAAAGACAAAAATACACAGATTGTCACTTACAAATTTTACTAGTGTTAGTATTTTGGGCAATAGACATTTTATATTTTAAGTACATGTTTATTAAATATTAAGTTTTATAACAAATATAAAAATGATCTGAAACAGGAACTAGATAGCCATCGGCTTTTGGATCTATCAAATTGAATAAATCCTGGGTCAAATTTAGGGTTTACGTCTTGAATTGAATATAACTTTACGGTTGTCCAGGATTGGGGACATTGGTCTAATAGTAATCTACTGACATACACATTACAAACATGCATGTACTACCTTTTGAACATATTTCTCATGCCCTGTTTTCATCCAGTAAATTCTTGGCCGGAAGTATTTTCTTGTCTCCAGTGATGTTCCAGGTCCCTGGCAGGCGAGCAAAGCCTCATCGTCCACTGCTCAGGGAGCCCAGTGACATCACTGGCAGCCTAGGTAATTATGCAGAGAGGATAGAGGGGCGGTAACTAGGCCGGCCGACATTGCGCTAAGCCCCGCCCCTCCAGTTTGGTGACGTCACCAGGAATGGAGCTTTATAATGAATGGAGACAGAAGGATGAATATGTATGAGGGGGCGGATCAATGGAGGAGTGGACGATGTGCGGGAGGCATGAATATGTATAAGGGCGATGGGTGCAGGGATGCGATGTTAGACAGTAGAAACAATAAGACCCGGAGTGAGGCAGGAAGTGATCGCACAGATAAACAGATATGAAAACAATCTGTTGGGGATGGTAGGAGCCATGCTCCAGTGTAAAAGCTACCTAAAACCATCTTGGGAACATAGACTCGGCTACTAAAGGTGATTAAGAGGTTTCAAAAAAAATACGTTTGATCCCGGACAACCCCTTTAACACTGGGCACATTTTAAAATGGCTGTGTGTACATAGGATTGCATAGCTAACAAACAGAACAACTTCCTGATACTGATTAGAACTAGCTGGGCAGCTCTGCATAACACAATATCCCTAAGACAGAGGTAGATCTCTTACCACATATGCTGGCACAAGGATGGTGGGGTTTTAAAAGGAGACTGGGCTTCTCTTTCCCAGAATGCATTACACTCCCACCTTGCACCACCCACAATACAATAATCTTTATTAACAGAAAAACAAGGTGCAATACATTTTTAAGACCTCTAGATCGTGCTATAACGAAACTAATAACTATGAAACTGAAGCAGAACGTGATCTGAAATGATTCTCCCTCTGCTGGGGCAGAACACTCCCTGACTGGTGTCAACAGACGCCACTACTGGGTCCTTCTCTCTTAGCAACCCATATTGGTCAATGATGGGATCAAGCTTCTTCAAAGCGTTATTCTTAGAGACTGTTTGGCCTTTGCTGAGGTATTTCCTTAGCATGACATTCACATTGTATCTTGCAAATTATTATGTTCTTGGACCTTTTCAAATTAGGCTTCTTGCTCACAGGTAATGTCTGAGCTGTATGGACTACACAGGCTAAAGCACAAACGAGCAACATCCAGATGGAGAACCTGTCGAAACAATGGGATTTGAGTTGGTGGTCTGAAGTCACTGTACATAGAACAGATACTTCAGGTCGGACTTCATCGGCTTCTGGGTCTACCAATTTGAACTTGTGGGATCTGATGTCGCAAGACGTTGAACGGTACAGGAACGCAGGCCCCTCAAATTATGTAGTGTCCATAAGGTGTCGTATAGCTTCTATATAAAATAAATCTTCATATAAAAGAGGGGATCAAAGAAAAATATAAAAAGTATATGATCCTTCAGGTAGACATAATTGCCTAAGTTTTTTTTTATCGAGTATCTTAATTTGTTTTGTGCAAGCAGTGAAACAAAGGGACAATTGTCTATGCAAAAATATATATGTAATTGTGAGGAATATGGATTCATATTTACTGTCAGCCATGTCCTCACACCCTCCCAGACAGCAGAGGTAGGGAAATCCACAGGAGTGCCCTGCTTCAAAGCCCCAGCCCTGAGGGTAATTTGATGCACCTCTTGGCATGTTCAGAGTACATGCAAAATGGGTTTCCACCCCCCCCCCCAGCCATCTGAGTGTCAGTTGGCAAGAGCACAGGGGGTCCAGGCTTCAAGGAGAAGGTCACACCTCCGTGCACCAGTTTGGAGCCAACTGAATCTTGCAGGAAAACCCCCAGCATGGGGTATCTGCCCTTCCCCAGGATCAATGAGACTTCCCAGACATGTTGGCACCTACCTTTCATAAGGAATTATGAATCGCCTGGCCATCGCAGGCGCAAACCAGATACATATTTGTGTCCCGGTGGCCACGAGGTACGTTCCCATGGTCTTTGTTTACTATTACACAGTCTGGGTAGGGAGATACCCATATCTCCCCATAGAAACCACATAACGGTACAAGGTTTGGGCTCTACTTGTAGCCGGAACCCAGGCAGGTCCATTAGTCCCAGAACCATCTCCCTGTGACCCTCTGGTCTGGAGCTATGAACCCTAAAGGGTTTTGTGGGTCATTTGCTGCCAGCCCAGAAGAGGGGGAGTGGACCCCTCCCTGAGGCAGGGAGGGGATGAGCCGGCTACAGGTTAAAAGTCTGGTGCCAGCAAGCGGGCGCGTCTTTCTCTGAAGAGGGGTCACATCCTACACATGTGTTTAGAGGGACCCAGGAAATAGCTGAGTTCACGGCCCTTCATGTGGACACCAGCAAAGAACATCTAAAAGGAACTTTCATCATACTAGGTAACTGACTTTTACACTGCTTAACCCTGTTGAAACCATATAACCTGTAATCTGTAACCTCAGACCACTGTATATATTCTTAGTGTATATTGTGTTTACTCTAGTGTGCCCATACGGCTATTAAATCTATTATCTAATCTTGTGCTATCTTGTATCTCGATCACAAATCCCCATGTCCGTGTTTTGGCCTAGTTATAAGCTACCGTTGGTTTCTGACCCTTTATAATCCTGTTAGCGGACCGGGCTTATATCAAACGAGAAACTGGTGGCAGTTACCCGAGCTGAGGGCGTGCTGTTTTCACTGCGGCAGTGAAAAGGCTCTCTCAGCTTGTTGCCTCTCTGTGCCCGCGTGGACAGGAGGTGGGTGTGTAAACTATACCAGCCTGACCTTACGTGCTCCTCTGGAGGGTGTAACTTCACGTTTTTGGTAAACCCTGTGATCATACCAGGTCCCGTGAGCTCAACGTGGTTGACGTCGGTGGCAGCGGTGGGATCGAGATACTAGTGTGTGTGAGTGTGAGACCCATACTCCCAGACACTAAAGACGACCAGCAGTAGCTCTTGCTGCTGGAGTCTTAAGATCAGCTCAACCCTAGACAGTCTGAGTGCAGATACAATAAGGTGTGTGTGCATCCAGTTGCAGTCTGTGTCAGTTACCATCCGTTGCAATGATGGCCAGTATCACAAGGAAAAGAGCTAAGGAGATGGCCGATGCTTTGAATGATGGCGGGGAGGATGCAGTCCAGATTGGGGGCGGAGAGGAGGTGGAAGGCGAGGGGGAGCACAGCCAAAGCTCCCCAAGGAGCCAGTCACAAGAGGTGAGGTCCGCGGTGGGCCTCACTCCACCTGCCCATCCCCCCAGCCAAGCTGGCTCAGCTGCTCTCCTACAAGCTGCCATGGACCGTCTCCAGGCTGGAGACCAGGCAGCCTCTGAGCTCCTCCTAGCGGCTGCAGAGCGTCGCGAGCAAGCAGAGGCTGCAGAGCGCCGTGAGCAGGCTGCAGAACGTCGTGAGCAAGCACAGGCCTGAGCGTGAGCACCAGCTACAAATGCTCTAGCTGAAGCTTCAATTGCCAGCAGCCCTCCCCAGCCCAATGTGAGTCTCCAGAGGTCCGGATTCCCAAACTGCGGGCGGAGGACTTTCCCCTATTGGACAAAGATGGGGACCTGGACACCTTTTTGTTGGCATTGGAGACAGCCTGCCATCAATACCAGCTGCCAGAGGACCAGTGGGTCAGATTCCTCATGCCTCGGCTCAGGGGAAAAGCCCTTGAAATCTTCGGGGAACCTGCCCAGCGAGACCATCCTGAGCTATGAGGACATCAAACAGGCTCTAGGTCAGGCAGTATAACTTAACCCCTGAGTCGTACCAGAAAAGGCTCAGGAATTTGCACCGGGGTTCTACTCAGAGCTGGGCTGATCACATGCGGGCCTTGCTGAGAGCAGTCGACCAATGGACCACCGGATTGGAGCTCTCCACCGTCCGGCAGCTGAAGGAGCTCATCGCCACAGAACAGTTCTTGTGGAACTGCCCAGAGGATCTCCAGCAGTACCTCCGTGACCGGAAGCCAAAGGGGGCCTCCGCAACAGCAGCCCTGGCCGATGAATACACCAACAACAGGACTTCAGAGGCCCGGAAACCTGTCGGCTGGAGAGGGGGTAAGACGCACGCTGCACCTGCTACCCCTGCCCCTAGGCCCAAGTGGGCACCGGTCCCTGCTGCACTTTCCACGTCGGTGGGGGAACCCCGCCTGTGTCACCTGTGTAAGCAGCCAGGACACTTCAAAGCCATGTGTCCCCAGCGCCCGAGGGATCCGTCCCAGTCATCAACCCGGAAACCGTCCACTGTGTTGTGGGTGGGGTGGTGGGAGGTCCCTTGACAATGTTCAACCGGTCACCGTGGGCCAGGCCTGTGGCCATGGGATCTTAGAGACACCGGCGCTGAGAGGACTCTGATACGGCATGAACTGGTGGCACCCCATGATTTTACGCCCGGGAGATCCCTTACTGTCTCCGGAATTGGAGGAGTGGAACGGCGCTGCCCGTCGCCAAGGTCTATCTGGACTGGGGCGCCGGTCGAGGAGTAAGGGAGGTGGGGGTATCCGCAAATATCCCTGCCAGTGTTTTGCTGGGGACAGACCTGGGGCGGCTTGTGTCTAAGTACGTGGCCACTGACACCCCGAGGTCCGATTCCCCAGAATGTGATGTAATGTCCCCCCCTGATGATACTGTGAATGTACCTATTATGCCTGTTGATGGGGATGTGGGGGATGTATTGTGTGCCTCTCCCCTCAGTGGAGAGGGGGTCATTCCTGCCAGCTGGGCTGAAGCCCCAGGGTGTAGCCAGCAAGCATGCTGGGACCTGTTGTCCTCCAGTGTGGTGACTGAGGGGACAAGCAGGGGGCAGACAGCTGCGGGGGAGGAGGATGCAAATGAGGTCAGGGCTGTCCCAGGAGAAGTAGGACTGCCAGGTGAACTCTCAGTGCAGGGTTCCTCCACCACTGGGATGTCTGAGGGCCAGGTTAGTCCGTCTGGACTGGCGACTTGGTCGGGAGCTGAGGGGAAGCAGGCACTACCAGCGGTGGCAGCGGCTGTCACGCGCAGTGGGAGTGCTGGGGCCCGAGGGGCCCCTCATGGGTCTGATGGCTTTCCCCCTTCCGACCAAGTGGCTGCCAAGTCAGATGGAGGCCCAGAGACAGGTCCCAGGGACCTGACCGAGGACGTGGCAGTCTCAGCTATTCTGACCACGTCCAGTCAGGGGTTTCAGGTGGCGTTAGTGGCTGACGCCAGCCTGAACGCTCTCAGGGAGCAAGCGGCACTGCCTCCCTCGGACTCAGACCTCAAGCAGGTGGTCTGGGACCAAGGACGGCTGTGCCGGGTCACGGTCCAGCAGGGCTTACCGGAGGAGTGGCCTAGGGACCAGCAGTTAGTAGAACTGACAGGGGACGTGGCAGTCTCATCCATTCTGACCACGTCCCACCAGGGGTTTCAGGTGGTGTTAGGGGCTAGCGCCAGTTTCAAAGCTCTCAAAGAGCATGTGGCACGGCATCCCTTGGATTCAGACCTCCAGAGGGCGGTCTGGGACCAAGGTCGGTTGTACCAGGAAACGGTCCAACAGGGCTCACCAGAGGCGTGGCCTAGGGACCGACAATTTGTGGTATCCTATCCGTACAGGGCGGAATTTCTGTGGGCTGTGCATGAGATTCCGGTAACCGGATACCCAGGGGCCGCTAAGGCAGAGGCTTGGAGTGGAGACCTAGCCACCCCTGGGGCATCGGTCATCGAGTGTGTCGTGTGCTTCCAGGAAAAAGCGCCGGCCTGGTCGCGGTTGGTGCGCGACAGTATGGGGCAGGCCCAGACCGTCCAGAAGCGGGGGTACGACCAGTTGGCTTGTGAGAGGACCCATCACGTGGGTCAGCAAGCATGGATACTGGTTCCAGTACCTCAGGATAAGCTTCAGGCGGCCTGGGAGGGACCGTACCTCACGCACCAGCAGCTCAATGCCAGGATGTACCTGGTCACCCTGGACCACGCCCGGGGAAGGCAGAAGGCGCGGGAGGCAGGTGCCCTCCCAGAAGGCCGCCCCTTCCGGGAAATGTTAGCCAACACGCATGGAAGGACTGCGTCCACCAAGATGCCCTTGGGCATGGAGTATGCCCCTGCCACTTCTAAGCAGATGGTCAAGCTGCTTAAGGGACTTGAAGGGTACGTGGCTGCGTACCTGGAGGTCATTGCCGTCTTCGGTCCTACCTGGGAGGATCCCCGAGAGCATCTGGCCAGGCAGGCTTGACCCTTACGCCAGGAAAGTGCCAGCTGGGCATAAGCGAGGGGCCCCGGGCAGGCAGGGAAGCCTCGGACCCGGAACCTGGGAGAGGGGATGCCAGCTCATCCTGGATCACCCTCCGGGACAAGCACCAGGCGATGTCCTTCCTGGGCACCACCGGGTACTATAGGGAGTTCGCAACCCCACTATAGTAGCCTGGCGAGGCCCCTGACGGACCGTACCAGGAAGAAGCTGCCCTCCGCAGTCGATTTGACAAACTACTGCGAGACGGCCTTCCAGGCGCTGGAGGATGCCCTTTCTAGCTTCCCGTACTACAGGCAGCCGACTGCACGCGGCCGTTTATAGTACCGACTGATGCCAGCCATTGTGGCCTCAGGGTCAGGCTCAATCCAGGTGACTCCATGGGTCAGGAACGAATGGGAGGTTGGTACGCGGGAGCCTGGCTCTCCGGCCATACCACTTTGCCATTCGCCACCAGAGAGGGTGCGGATGGGCGCACGGGGGAACACAGGAATGTGCTGCCCCCTGGCGCCCTCTAAAAGGGGGAGGTGTGAGGAATATGGATTAATATTTACTGTCAGCCATGTCCTCACACCCCCATGTGCTGACAGATAGCAGAGGTAGGGAACTCCACAGGAGGGCCCTGCTTCAAAGCCCCAGCCCTGATTGTAATTTGATGCACCTCTTGGCATGTTCAGTGTACATGCAAAATGGGTTTCCACCCCCCCCCCCCAGCCATCTGAGTGTCAGTTGGCAAGAGCACAGGGCCCCCAGGGGGTCCAGGCTTCAAGGAGAAGGTCACACCTCCGTGCACCAGTTTGGAGCCAACTGAATCTTGCAGGAAAACCCCTCAGCATGGGTATCCGCCCTTGCCCAGGATCAATGAGACCTTCCCAGACATGTTGGCACCTACCTTTCATAAGGAATTATGAATCGCCTGGCCATCGCAGGCGCAAACCAGATACATATTTGTGTCCCGGTGGCCACGAGGTACGTTCCCATGGTCTTTGTTTACTAGTGACACAGGTCGGGGTAGGGAGATACTCATATCTCCCCATAGAAACCACATAACGGTACCAGGTTTGGGCTCTACTTGTAGCCGGAACCCAGGCAGGTCCATTAGTCCCAGAACCATCTCCCTGTGACCCTCTGGTCTGGAGCTATGAACCCTAAAGGGTTTTGTGGGTCATTTGCTGCCAGCCCAGAAGAGGGGGAGTGGACCTCTCCCTGAGGCGGGGAGGGGAGGGGCCGGCTACAGGTTAAAAGTCTGGTGCCAGCAAGTAGGCGCGTCTTTCTCTGAAGAGGGGTCACATCCTACACATGTGTTTAGAGGGACCCAGGAAATAGCTGAGTTCACGGCCCTTCATGTGGACTCCAGCAAAGAACATCTCAAAGGAACTTTCATCATACTAGGTAACTGACTTTTACACTGCTTAACCCTGTTGGAACCATATAACCTGTAATCTGTAACCTCAGACCACTGTATATATTCTTAGTGTATATTGTGTTAACTATAGTTTGCCCATACGGCTATTAAATCTATCATTTAATCTTGTGCTATCTTGTATCTCGATCACGAATCCCCACGTCCGTGTTTTGGCCTAGTTATAAGCTACCGCGGGTTGGTTTCTGACCCTATATAATCCTGTTAGCGGACCGGGCTTATATCAAACGAGAAACTGGTGGCAGTTACCTGAGCTGAGGGCGTGCTGTTTTCACTGCGGCAGTAAAAAGGCTCTCTCAGCTTGTTGCCTCTCTGTGCCCGCGTGGACAGGAGGTGGGTGTGTAAACTATACCAGCCTGACCTTATGTGCTCCTCTGGAGGGCGTAACTTCACGTTTTTGGTAAACCCTGCGATCATACCAGGTCCCGTGAGCTCGACGTGGTTGACATCAGCGGGCACGAGGGGTGGTATTCATCACAGTAATTTATTATACACAATGCGAACCAAGAATATAAAATCAATACAATTGCAAATACAAACAATGAAGCTGTAAAATAATACCCCAAATATGCCCCAAGACGGTGCTGACCCACCACTAATTTACCAGCACCCACTAACAAGCCATCAGGAAGATACAGAATATACCAAGTCTGCTACAATCTTTACAGACAATTCAATACAGAAAATTTTACAGATGTTAACCCTTTGCTCTGTCACCCATGAACAATTTTTGTATATGTTAGTATGATATAACTTATAAATTCCTTAACGTGGTATGGCTATGGAATATACAATCCCAGTCGGAGATTCTTTCTCTGATAGCAATATCGTATGTATTATTTAGTGATATGCATTTTCACTAAATCAGTTACAATGTTGCTGTGGCCACTTAACACTGTGAATCCACACAAAATGGGGATCTAACTATATAGCAAGCGAAGTGATTTATGAATACTATACGTACAAAAATATGTTACCAGATCAAAGGATGAGCAGAGTTGCAGAGGATAGCCGGCTCTCGGGGATTGGATTCTCTGGTAGTCAGGAACTAATCCAGGGGTTTCTTTCCTTGTAATGTAGTGGGGATCCTATGTGTTCTCTGTCTCGTCAAGTCTGTTGTTATTTTTCCTTTCTTTTTCCCCTTTTCCTTTCTTTTTTGTGATCTCCCGGTACGTGGTAATTATCCCCATCCTTATCTAATGATCGCACCCTTCCAGATTAGGATTTTTCAATCATGTTGGTTGGGTGTGCTCATATGGTAATGATCCTATGAGATCATATTTACCCAGAATGCACTATTGTGATTGGTGTCATGATATCCACCCGCCTCCAGATGGCACTGTTGTGTAACATATTAACATGAGACTTTTCAAGAATTAACTTATACAATGTGAATTTATGTTACCCATTATATCTTTAACCTTTGCAACCTAAATCACTGAGGAGGGATACTTCTTTGACACTCTGAAGTAATCTTTCCCAGACTTACTGGGACCATCATGATTTTCCCAGACTCTTGAATTTATGGGTTTGATAAGAAATACAATGGGCCTTACACTCGCACCATGGGTTAGTATATTCTAACTGTCGAAATGACTGATTTATTATGGTTAGAATAACAGCTTCTCTGAGTAAATTCCATTAGCAGAAAGTCAACTTAAACGCTTTCCATATATCCTAATAATACATATTCTCTTAGTGAGACACACACAGCATAAAGCATATATATATATATATCTCGATACCTTATAATATTTGTGGGAGAGGCTAAAGGCAAATGACGAGGAGAAGCACCTACCCCTGCCCTAAGCTGGCTGAGTTGTGCCCAGAGCCAGGAGCGAGGGTAAGCCTAGCAGTGGGCATACCTTAAAGGGAACTTAAAAATAAAAAAGGGGGGGGGGTGGGTGTGAACAGGAAGCGCCTAGAGGAGTCGGGAACCGGCGCTTAAGAGGGGTTAGACGCCCCTCCCACAAATTCAGGCTGACATTTCAGCCTTCCAACTTGTGGGAGAGGCTAAAGGCAAATGACGAGGAGAAGCACCTACCCCTGCCCTAAGCTGGGTGAGTTGTGCCCGGAGCCAGGAGCGAGGGTAAGCCTAGCAGTGGGAAAAAAGAAGCGAGGAGACCGGAGCAGTGATAGAGACGATTACTCTTACCGGTAATTGGATTTTCCAATAGCCTCCCCAGGACAGGAAACAACGTAGAAGCTTAAGTTTAAAAGGCCCCCTCCCCCTACCTGCTTCAGTTAATGAGATAGGACTCGGTTAGTTAGTTCAAAACTGTATTGATATAATGACAACATAACATGAGTAACATAACATTCCACATAAATTATACCACTTGGGTAGGGAATCCAGTGCCGTTGTGGAGGCTATTGGAAAATCCAATGACCGGTAAGAGTAATCCTCTCTGTTCCCTGGCGCCTCCACAACGGCACTCCAGGAGGATTAATAGAGAAATAAACTCTAGGGTGGGACTACTGCGGATAAAACTTTTCTGCCATATGATAACTCATGACTTCTGAGTATATCTAACTTATAATGTTTAAAGAAAGTATTTGGATTTTTCCATGTAGCTGCTGTACATATTTGTTCTACTGAGGCCGAGGCGTTTTCCGCCCATGAGGCCGACACAGCTCTGGTAGAGTGTGCTTTTATCCCTTCAGGAGGGGTCAAGTTCTTCTGTAGATAGCAAAATTCAATGGTGTTCCGGATCCATCTGGATATAGTGCCTTTGCTTGCCGCTGATCCCTTGCACTGCCCCTGATATTGAAGGAGGAGATGGTCCGATTTTCTGAATGTCGCTGAGATTTCCAGGTACGTTAGTAGACATCTCCTGACATCTAGGTTATGGAATTTCCTCTCCAGGTCAGAAGTTGGATTCTCACAAAAGAATGGAAGTGACACCTCCTGTTGGCAGTGGAACCTTGAGGCCACTTTAGGTAGAAAGGCTCAAAGAGTGCCTCCATTAGGACTTCTAGCACTAGGTTCAAGTTCCACGGGAGAATGGTCGAATGAACAAATTGGCATTTTCTGAATGCTCCTTTTATGAACCTCTTTATTAATGGAAGGTCTGCCAATCTTACATCAAGGAAGCTACTTAATGCTGAGACTTGTACTTTTATGGTGTTGGGTCTGAGGCCCTTATCCAGGCCGGCCTGTAAAAAGTCCAGTATGAGTGGGATATTAGTCTCCTGACTGTGGTATATCCTGTCTCCTGCAAATCTTAGGAAGGCTTCCCATATTCTTTTATAGATCTGAGAGGTAGAGGCCTTTTTACTGCATAGTAGGGTAGATATTACGGAATCTGATAGACCTCTTTGCTGTAAGTGAACCCGTTCACTTTCCATGCTGTTAAGTGAAGGTTTGCTACCTCTGGATGAAGTACCGGCCCCTGACGTAGTAGTACCGGATATGATGGGAGAGACCAGTATTGAGCTGCCGACAGATTGTAGTGGAGGGGAAACCAGGACCTTTTGGGCCAAAAGGGGGCGATTAATATTAGTTGTGCTTTCTCCTCTATTATTTTCATTAGCACTTTTGAAATTATGTTGAACGGGGGAAATGCATACAGGAGATCTTTTGGCCATGGACAGGACAGGGCGTCCACCATCAGTGGGTGATCCCTGTTGGAGAGGGAACCGAATAACTCGAGTTGTCTGTTTTTCTGGTTTGCGAAGAGATCTACTTTTGGTAGCCCCCATTTGAGTGTTATTTGTCTGAACATGTTGGGATCTAGAGACCACTCTCCCCCTTTTAGAACTTCTCTGCTGAGATAGTCTGCTATTTTGTTTTCCTCTCCTTTCAGATGAACTGCTACCAGGGATTTTATATTCTTCTCTGCCCAGCTGAAAATTTCCCCTGTCAATTTTTGTAGTTTTTTGCTTCTGGTACCCCCTTGTCGGTTCAGGTAGGCTACGGTAGTAGCATTGTCGGACAGTATCTTTACATGATGGGTCTTTACGCATGGAAGAAGATGTGTTAGCGCCTCCCATACTGCTGACAGTTCTCTTACGTTTGAAGAGGCTGCTGACATCTCTGGACTCCAGGAGCCTTGGATTACATGACACCCTGTATGGGCTCCCCAGCCCCAGCTGCTGGCGTCAGTGGTTATAGTGATCTGGTTTATCGGTCGCCAAAAGACTCCTTTTTGGAGGTTTCTTTTTATTTTCCACCACAGGAGAGATATTTTCACTTTTAGTGGAATTTCTACCTTCCTGTTCTAAACAGGAAGAGCTTTGTTATCCATCCCAGGATTCTAGGAGAAACTTTTGCAAGATTCTCGTGTGATGTTGTGCCCATTGCACTGCGAGAATAGTGGATGTCAGATGACCTAACAGTCTCATGATGTCTCTTATGGTCACTTTCTTTGCTTTGCAAATTTTGGAGACCTTTTGACCTATGTTTATCTGTTTTTCTGGGGGCAGGAAGGACATGAGATTGTGTGAATCTAACAGTATCCCTAGAAATCTTTTCAGTTGACTGGGAACTAAGTCGGATTTTTGAGTATTTATTAGCCAGCCTAGCTCGGTCAGTTTCTCCTGCACCAGCTGTAGATGACCCTGGAGAACCTGAAGAGATGACCCCACTATCAGGAGGTCGTCTAGGTATGGGACTACATTCTCAACTCCTGGGATGTGACTACAAACAACATGAAAGCTATGGGAAAGGGAGAGCCAAACTAGTCTGCGGAGGAGGGACATGTTCTTGAGTGATTTCGCCCTGCCTTTCAAGATAATGTCGACCAAAGCTTGATTATCGGTGACAAACATCACAGGCGCATTGGCCCACTGATGTCCCCAAACTTGGGCAGCCGCCACAATAGGGTAAAGCTCTAGGAGGGAAGAGGAGCTCAGACCTTCGGGGTCCGACTGGACTTCTATGGGCCATTGACCAGCCATCCAATGCGACCCAAAAATAGCTGTGAACCCTCGGGAAATAGCTGCATCAGAAAAAACGGTGGGGTATGATGGCCCCCAAGAAGGCACAAAAAGGGAATTGCCGTTCCATGAGGATAGGAACCGTGACCACATGGCCAAGTCCGCCATGGCTTGGCTGTCCAGATGGATGATGCTGTCCTGGTCAGGAGCCGAAGGCAGCAACTGGAGCAGCCTGGAGGTGAGCGCCCTGCCCTGTGGCATGATCCTGGAGGCGAAATTGAACCGCGCCAACATATCGTGGGAAATCACTGCCCGGCAACTAGCAAGTTTCTCCTCCGGAAGGCTGGCCTCCATCCAGATGGAATTCAAGATGATGCCTAGAAAAGTCACCCTATTGGCGGGACCCTCCGTCTTAGCGTGGGCCACAGGGACCTGCAGGCTTGAAAAAATTTGGAGTAGAGTAGCCAGATTGCCTGACCCACCACGCGGATCCTCGATGATCAGGAAATCATCGAGGTAGTAGATGACCGTAGGCAAACCGCCATGATGAAGGAGGATCCAATGCAAAGCCTTGGCAAATTTGTCGAACAACCATGGACTACTCTTAGAACCAAATGTGAGTCTATTCGCAAAATAGTAGCAACCAGTCCACTTGAGTCCATAGTATCCCCATAAATGCGGTTGAATAGGAAGGAGCTTGAAGGCGTCTGCAATATCCGCCTTCGCCAACCAGGAAGCCCTGCCGGAGATCACAATGGACTTAATCACCTCATCAATAGAGGAATATTGCATCGAGAATTCCTCTGATGGGATAAGTGAATTGAGGCTGGGTGTAGCAGAAGCATGAGGAACGGACAGGTCATAAATTATTTGTTTTTTATTGGATGATTTTTTAAATACCAGGCCGATAGGGTTAATACGCCAGGAAGAAAAAGGAATAACTTCAAGCGGGCCAATGAGGCAACCCTTAGCTGAGAAGGAGTGGTGGTAGTCCTAAAACGACGAGCCACCATACTTGTGACCAACATCGGTGACAAGGTAGAGATAAGAGTCTAACGCCTCTCTCCTTTTAGGCTGAGCTGATCAAATGATGTCCCTAAAAAGACTGAATGCCAGCACGAATTCAGGGATGGAGAGCTTCCTATTAAGCCTTGCGTCCTTGGCCTTCAGCACGAGAGAGACATCACCACAGTTAACAACCCTGTTTTCAGGAACGTCTTGTGAGGCGATGAGGATGGATGCCAAGTTCACATCCTTCCCAGCCAAAATATCTTTTTTAATGCCATCCGGAATGAAATGGAAAGGTGCCACCTGGGGGGTGAGACTGGTAATACCTGGCGAAGACACCTGAGAAGCAATGGGCACTGCCGGAGAGTATGACGCTTGGGGGGGTGCGGGGGCCCAATACTCCAGCACCGTCACCCTGGACTGAACGTCCGCAACCGAGCTGACCAGGGAGTCAATAGTGGATTGTAACTGGGACAGCGACTGCTGAATGGACGTAATCCCCGACTGGACACCCGACGGGTTTGGGCTGGTCATCAGCAGCTTATACAATTCTGCCTTACGAGCAGAAGCCGGGTGAGGAATCCTCTTTCTGTTAAGTTCTGAGATCAGCTTGGGAATCGTCCAACTTCTCAGGGACATGGTGCTGGACTGTCTTGAAACAGAAGTTTCTGGGACTGACATGGTGGCATCCACGTCCAAGGCTCGCGACTTGCTCAACCTGAAGAGAAAGAGACACTTCTAGATGACTATGCATGACCGGAAGGTAGAACGACCAGCGCCAGGAGGAGAGAGGCTTGTGTAAAGTCCGAGTAACATACCTGAAGTTGCTGGAGAAGACCCGTGAAGATGTTTTTATTTATTCTGACCTAAGCAAAGTGTCGGATGAATGGAACTGGCTAGAACCTGGAAGAAAAAAGTAGGACATGCAGACTAACCAGACCTCTAACCAATACCCGGCTGGTAGGAAAAAACGGAGCGAAGCCCGAGCGTGCTGGGAAATGAGAGAGAGAGCACGAACGAGCGTGAGGTGGAGGAAGAGGAAATCGGCCCCGAGATGGGCAAAACCTTGAAAACAGGTGACAGGAGTGACCGGATCTGAACAGAACCACCGGAGGTTGTGACGCGAATAGATCGATGACCAATGACCCGTGGAGCCAAGGTGACCCAAGGTGGAGACCTTAAGGTGAACCGAACGAGAGTGACAAGTGAACGCGGCCTGTGAAAAGCAACCTGAGCATGCCTAGCCCGGAGGGCATATGCGAACCCTACGGAATCCGAGAGGGCATAGTGCGGAAAGCGAGAACCGAGCAGCAGGAGTGAAGACGGACGGAGCCTGATAGAATCAGGAGAGGAGACACAAGGAGGAACCCAGAAATACCGCACCACGTAGCCCAGCGATGGACAGACCTGGCAGTGCCAGGAAGGGGTGAACCAGAAGGGAATGGGCTTGGGTGAACCAAGCGTGGAAGTATGGACAGGGCCTATGCGGATAAGGAGGAAGACTGTAAAGTTCGGGTTTGTACCAAACTTTAGGATTTTTGGACCCCGGACCCAAACCAGAACATTTCTGTAAAAGTTCGGGTTCGGTGTTCGGCGATTTCTTAGAGCTTTTTGTCATCTTGTGCCTATAAAATATTGACACATATGAGTACATACATCTTAGTACATTTGTTTGTTTATACAATACCGATCCCGGGTTTCCGTCTTTTTTTTTTTTTTTTCCCCAAGTGCATCACTATTTATATTAACAGTATAAGGTACTATATATAATAACAATATATGGCTATATTTATTTTTCCTTTCCCCTTCTTCCACCCTCCCCCTTTTTCCCCTTTACGAATATCCCTTTGTTACCATCGTCTCAAGAATATTCATCCATAGATTGAATAAAAATTACAACTTTTTATTTACTGCCGTCAGAAAAAGATGAAAAAAAAAGGAAAGGAAAAACATTCCATTCTTATCCCATACATACCCAACTATTTTTACTCTCCAATTTACCATCCCCCCAAAGACGTGGGGGAGGGGGAGACGTGCAATACACAAAAAAAAAACCAAAAAAATAAAAAAAAACCCTATCTATCCAGCCCTAAAGTAACCAGCTCTTCCATATTTCATCCATAATTTTTCCCTTTCTACTAAGGCCCTCCATCACCCGTTCTTCTTTAATCATGTCCTCTACTGCTTTTCTCCACTGCCGAACTGTTGGAGGGTCAACCCCTACCCATTTCTTGAGTATTAAGAGTCTAGCTTGAAATAAAACCTTACTAAGGACCATACTTATATCTCTATTTAAACCCAGATGTTCGGTTGCCCCCAGAATACACGTCATCGGATCCTCTGATATTTGAACCTTCAAGATTCGATATATAGTATCTGTTATTTCTGTCCAATATCTAAACAATCTGGGGCATCTCCAGAAGCAATGCATTAAGTCAGCTCTCTCTCCCCCACATTTTATACAATCATCCGAGGATCTAACGCCCATTCTTTTTAATATCCATGGGGATCTATGCAACCTATGAACCACAAAGAATTGTGAGATCTTATGTGAGCCCCTGTTTGAGACTCGAGAATAGTTCTTTAATGCATCGTTCCATTTTTCTTCCGTAAAAAATTCCAGTTCATTCTCCCATTTTTTCCTAGCTAATATTGTAACCCGTTTCTTTTTTTCCCCCATCAGTATCTTATATCTTTTTGCCGTTATTCCTCTTCTTTCACCCAGATTAGTAAATTTGTGTAATATCTCAGATCTTTCCATCTTATATTTATCCTCTTGCATAACTGACCTCAATGCATTCCTAAGCTGAAAGTATTTATATATGTCCTTATGCGGTATACCAAACTCTCTAACCATTGTATTAAAGTCTTTCAATTTACCCTGTTCAAATATCTGGTTTAAGTATTTCATCCCCTTTTTCTCCCAGTCGATATACATTTTAATCCCCTGCAATTCCTTAAGGTTAATATTTTTCCATATAGGTGTATATTGCAAAAACCCTTTAATCTCTAGTATTTTTTTAATCTCCACCCATATATATTCCATTAAATTTAAAACTCTATTTCCTGTATTTTTTCCCCCCAGTGTGCCCGATTCCAACACCTCTAAAAAGTTCCATTCTTCTTTCCATCCCAATCTATTTACTACCTGACTACCCACTAACCCATCCAAACTACTCTTTATTTGACCATATTGTGTAATTATATAATAGAAAAACCAATTCGGAACTGCTAGTCCACCTTCTCTCACTGGGAGC
Organism: Bufo gargarizans; assembly: GCF_014858855.1. Classification (NCBI taxonomy): domain Eukaryota; kingdom Metazoa; phylum Chordata; class Amphibia; order Anura; family Bufonidae; genus Bufo; species Bufo gargarizans. The sequence goes on from NW_025334571.1 coordinate 163,238, forward strand.
TGGAGTATCTCTCTCTTTATTCTAGGAATCTTACCTTTCCAAAGAAAATCTCCCATCAACCTATCAAGCAATCTAAAGGTATCCTGCGACAACCTGACTGGGGCATTTTGAAGGACATATAGTATTTTGGGGAGAAAAACCATTTTTATTAAGTTTACCCGACCCTGTTTTGAAATTGGTAATTTACGCCAGACATGTATTTTGGCCCTAAGTTCTTTTATTAGGGGAAGTACATTTAATTTTTCATATTCTCCTATGTTTCCGGAGATTTGTATCCCCAAATATTTAAAGTTTTCTTGTTTTCCTAACACCTGCACCTTTAAGAACCCCTGTGGTTGTGCATCTCCCAACATCAACATATATGATTTCCCCCAATTAATATTTAAACCAGAAAAACAACCAAACTTATCTATTATATCTATAACTCTATTAAACTGGTCTCCAGTATTGTGCATAAATAATAAAATATCATCCGCGTACATTAACAATTTTTCTTCCCCTCCATCATAGTGAAAGCCTATAATTTCCCTATCGTTTCTTATTATACATGCCATAGGTTCGATCGCGATAGCGAATAATAGTGGAGAGAGAGGGCATCCCTGCCTAGTGCCCCGGTATAGGGCAAGGGGGGGTTTCCGTCTTTAGCTGGAACCTTGATATGTCCTCACCTCTCATCATCCGACTCCTATCTCTCGAATGCGTGTGCTAGGATGACAAACACGTAATTGGTTTATGTGCACCCATTTCTCTATAATTTTATCCCCCTTTGGGATTTTTAGCTTGTAGACCACAGGTGACAACTTGTCAGTGATGTCATAAGGTCCTTTCCAGGAAGGTAAGAATTTTCTCTCCTTCACTTGATTCCGGGAGAAGTTATAGAGATAAACCTGATTGGAAATTTGATATTACTTCTGTGTAGTCTTCAGATCGTAGTATGTCTTAGCAGTTACTGCAGCTTTCTCTATATTCTTTTGGGCAAACGTAAAAGCATACTGCAGGTGCTTGCATAGATTTTCTATATATTGATAAGATGTTGAAGCGTTTATCAAACTGTGGTCTGTAGTCCGGTAGAGCAAATGCTGGGGTAACACCATCTTCCTGCCTGTGATAATTTTGAAGGGAGAAAGTTTGGTTGCCGCGCTCGGGGTGGCTCTGATGGCCATGAGAACTAAAGGCAAATTGACATCCCAGTCTTTACCGAATTCATTGACAAACTTTTTTAGAATGTTCACAATAGATTGGTTATAGCGTCCCACTCCACCACTAGAGGCCGGCCGATAAGCTATATGTAGTTTTCTTTTTACCCCCAGTATCTCCCACATCTTCGTCATCACCTCACTGGTGAAATGACTTCCACAATCGGACTCGATGCGTTGGGGAAGACCGAATCTGGAAAATACGTGGCTAATGAGTAGAGATGCTCACACACTTGAGCTGCATGTTTTACAAGGCAAACATTCCACCCATTTTGTGAACAGACAAGTCACAGTTAGCATGTATCTGTTGCCTTTTGATGAAGTTGATACTGGTCCAATGAAGTCAATTTGGAGGTCTGACCATGGCATGGACATCCCCCTTTTCATCAGCGGTGCCCGATGAGTGGGTGCCTGTGGCTGGAATTGAGAGGGGAAATTTGACATCCTTGACAATATGTGCGAACATCTTGCAACATATGTGGCCAATAAGCGTAGTCCCGTAATAATTTGTACGTTAACTTCTCACCCCGGTGACCAGCTGTTGGGGAATCATGGGCATGTTGTAACATCAAACCTCTGTATATTGCGGGTACTACCCATTGTACAATACCATCCTTCGAGGTCCTTATCAACAACCTATCCTGTAACGAGAATTAGGACTTACCCTTCATCAAAAACCGTAACTTTTCTTTACCTGCACAGTCTTCCTTGGTTTAAGGACAATTCTGAGGATCTGCCATGTGTTTATAAAAGATACAAATTATTGGATCCCCTTTTGGCTCACAATGAGGTCTTCATTAGGGGAATCTGGGCTCCATTGTAGCACATTTGCTTCGGCTTCCCTTTGGGTCATGCCTTCTTGCCATGGCATCCACTTGGCCAGTTCCAATGAGGTCATCAACATCCAAGACTTCTCCATCCTTGGCTGCTTGATTTGCGAGGGAATCTGCTAGATCATTTCCTTCCTTATCCATACCTGGATATTTTGAATGACCCCTTACCTTTTTCCAGTAAATGGTAAGACAGTGGCAGTGGCGTACCGCCCATAGAGGCAGACCACGCCACTGCTATGGGGCCCGCGGCACTAGGGGGCCCGTAGCGCAGAGAAGGCTCCGCCCACACTATTTGGCCCCGCCCACGCATGACCTGCTGCAGCCGGCTATGCGGCTGCTTTTCTCCCCAGGGCCCAGCCCCAACATCAACTTATCTTCTGCAATCGCGACCCCCCCCCCCCCCGACCTCCTCCTGACCGTCTGCCGGAATCAGGATCAAACACCAGCCTGCATGTGGCGCTCGTGCCGCTGGCCAATCAGCACAAGGCAACTCTGTTGAGGCAGCTGCTGATTGGCCAGTGGCACAAGGGGGCGGGCGGGAGAATCGGCTCGAACTTCGCCGTCGGCCCTTCACCAGAGTCAGTGCCTGCCCTGAGCTGAGGAGAGAGAGGGAGTCCGGAGGAAGATTCTGAACTCTGAAGCAGTGAGTACTAGTACTGTGAGTGAGCACTGAGCAGTGCACCGGTTGTGTCCCTGGCTGGCTTCAGTCAAGTGAAGTACCGTTCGTTCGTCACTGCCGGCTGCACTCCCTGCAGCAGTGCCTGGCCCGGCCGACTAGTCCAAATTCCAAATATATTATAGCACAATGTACACAGAGATATTTACCACTACTGACTCATGGAACCCCAGAAATAGTGCCCCGGCCCCCAACCATCATGGCTGATGTCCCATGTGACAGGTCCCAAAAATCTAGCAGGTGTCCCGATTAAAGGGAATCTGTCACTAGCAATTTACCCCAATTTTTTTTCCATGAATTCATGTTTAACAGAGTACCTTTTTTCCATCTGTCTTGTTCTTTTGATTGTGAGTCTTGTCATTTCTTCAAAAAATCGATTCTTATGATATGTAAATGATGCTGTAAGGAGCCCAGAGGGGCGTTATTCTTTCTCCACGGTGCCCAGGAACGGGCCCCTCTGAAGTGCCGTGCCCGGCTAAATTTGAAAACTAATAACGCCTCCAAGACAAGTTCATCTAAATCGCCTCCCAGAGGCGCGGCTAAGTGCTCAACACCCCCCCTCCTCAGCGCCGCGTTCTGCTGCAAACACCCCGATCCTCCTCTGGGAGGCGATTTAGATGAACTTGTCTTGGAGGCGTTATTAGTTTTCAAATTTAGCCGGGCACGGCACTTCAGAGGGGCGTTCCTGGGCACCGTGGAGAAAGAATAACGCCCCTCTGGGCTCCTTACAGCGTCATTTACATATCATAAGAATCGATTTTTTTGAAGAAATGACAAGACTCACAATCAAAAGAACAAGACAGATGGAAAAAAGGTACTCTGTTAAACATGAATTCATGGAAAAAAAATTGGGGTAAATTGCTAGTGACAGATTCCCTTTAACAGGGCACCCCAAATAAGGAGACCTGCAGGCTGCAGCAGATATCCCATGTGACAGGTCGCCCCCAGGAAACCCCTAACAGTTTCTGTAGGTCATGTATAAATTTATTTAATGGGGGTGTGGCATAAGAGGAGCCAGGTCAGGAAGTGGGAGGGGCCATGGTGGGTAGTGGGTGGGGTTAAGGGGCCCAATTCAGATTTTTGCTATGGGGCCCAGTGATTTCTATGTACGCCTCTGGACAGTGGCTATTAACAATCTCGTCGATCTTACAAAACATCCTACCATGCTTGACTGGCTTGTTATTGCTTCTCATCATGTTGGATCTTTTCCATCCGGGGAAATTCTCCACAAAGCTATTATGAATATAATCAGAATCTGTGATTATGGCAAACTCTTTAATATCATATTTGTACGGCTTTGTACACAGCGGCAAGTTCTGCAACCTGGCTACTTTTGGGACCAATTTTGTATCTGACAGACATCTCTGGGAACATATTATTCCACACGATTCCGATACCTGCTGCAACCAGTGTACGTTCAGTCCCTATATCCGTATGGAAAGAACAGCAGTCAACATGCACATGAAAATGATTTGCGATACTCCTTTTCATAAGACTTATATGGAGATGAAGATTGTTCTTCCAGGAAATAATTTTCCTGTGATTCACCTTTATGTTCTGCATTGGAAGAATCCTGAAGTTCAGCTAATCCTTGAGCAAGTGGATTCTTATTATTTTGTTTGTACCTGATCTGGCCATCCCATTAAGGACATCGTCCAGGCTGTTATCCTGCTGTTTGACAGATTTCCATCCTTGATCCTATTCACTTTGCAAATATTACAGTGGTTGGAGTGCAGTTTACACAATGATCCTTTTACCTTGGATAAAGCTCCTGAAATATTGGAAAGCCCACACGGTTGACAATAATGCTTTCTCACAATCGTTGAATTTTACTTCAACTGGTGACAAGGACTTGCTTGCATAGGCGATGATCTTGTTCAGGTTTTCCTTTTTCTGGAAAAGGACTGCACTCACGCTTTTCTCGGTGAAACCTGTTTCCGCGAAGAAAGGTTTTCCACCCTCTGGACAGGCAAGGCATGGGGCCTGGACAAGCTTAGCCTTTAGCTCATTCACAGCTTGCTCATGACGTCCACTCCATTCCCATTTCACTCCTTTCTTCAGCAACTGCAAAAGAGGTTTTGTAATTTCGGCAAAATTATCTATGAACTTACGTGAATAGTTCATCATACCCAGGAATGATCTCAACTCCTTGAGATTTGTAGGTGACTTGGTATTGATCACTGCCTCCAACTTCTTCTTCTGTGGGTTGATTCCATCAGCAGTGATTTCGTGATCTAGGAAATTAACCTTGGCACGACACCATTGAGCCTTCTGGGTTACTACATGCCTCAGTTCTGCAACATGTTCCTCAAAAGTAGTTTTTTTTTATCAAGATGTCATCCACATAGGATAAGGTGCCTCGTCTTATGGATGAACACAGAAAATTCATGGCCCGCATTTATGTACCCGAAGGGCAGTCGGGTCCATGCATATGTTGTTTTCCAAACGTGAAGGCCAGTTTGTATTGATCCCTCTTGTCCACTTTAATCCTCCAATATCCTTGCGCACAATCAAGGGCAGTGAAAATTGTGGATCCTTGTACTCGGGCCAAACACTAGTCAATGTATGGCATGGGCCATCCGGAGATGTAAACACGTTTGTTTAACTTGCCGGAGGTCCGAGCAGAGACAAAATTGATCATTGGGTTTGAGAATCCCAAGTATAGGATGGTTGAATGAGCTGTGTACCGGATGAACTGATGCCCCGCCTCTCCAAGATTTTGACGATTTCCGATAGTGACTCGTAAGACGCCAGCGGAAGTTGGTATTGTTTGACATAGACAGGGGGTGCATTGGGATCTGTCTGGATTCTTGCAACATGTAGGTCAGTTTCCCCACAATCATAAGAATCCTTGGCAAACATGTCCTGTAATTCTGTGAAGATCTTCTTTAGCTGTTGATGCTCTGACTCATTGGAGCATGCGTCAGCTATAGATATTTTCTCTTCCACCCGTTCCTGAAATTATGGAAAGATTTCAGGTTGACTTAACTCGTAAGCTTCTTCAAGCTCACTAGTTAAATCATTGTGAGTATCGTGTATCTTATCTTTTTCTCTTTGGCATGACTCGTATTCCTTTTCATCAATCTCATGGTTGTAAACCAATGATGACTGTTCGATGTGGCACGTACTTTCTTCAGAACTGAAAGGATAAACAGAGTGGATTTTGAATAACCCCTCGGGTGTTGAGGAAAAATGTTGTTCCACTACCTGTTCTTCTGTTAGGTATTCATCAGGAATAGGTCCAATGACATCATTCTGGAATCCAAAAGTATAGTATTCCGAATCCATAGCTAGACAAATTACAGTGTCCTTTTGCAGAGATATGCTATGGGGAGCCATGTTATGGATTACCATATGCAATGGATCCTGATGGATGTTTATCATAGGCGTAGGCTTTACCTTTAGGCCGAGTTGCTGCATCCGGTTGGACAAACAGATCAAAGCATCTGCGTTCAAATTTTGTCCCTTCTTCACTTGAATGGGAAGAAGGAATGGTTTGCATCCTTCAGGGATTTTAACCTCATCAGCAACCATGATACTCACGGCATAGAGCATCTGTTCTCCCCATCTTAAGGCTTGCTCTACATTCTGGAACCCCTCTGGGTCTGCTGGTAATCTGGACCAAAGACTATTATTGACCAGATCAATTTGCACGGCAAATCAGTGTAGAAGGTCGTTACCTATATACATCTGATACCGTGGTTCATTCAACACGACTAGGGTTGAGCGAACCCGAACTGTAAAGTTCGGGTTTGTACCAAACTTTTGGATTTTTGGACCCCGGACCCGAATCTGAACATTTCTGTAAAAGTTTGGGTTCGGTGTTCGGCAATTTCCTAGCGCTTTTTGAAAGGCTGCAGAGCAGCCAATCAACAAGCGTTTAACTGTGTGCCCTTAGAAGCCATCACAGCCATGCCTACTAATGGCATGGCTGTGATTGGCCAGTGCAGCATGTGACCCGGGCTCTATATAAGCTGGAGTCACGTAGCGCCGCCCGTCACTCTGCTGTGCTTAGTGTAGGGAGAGGATGCTGCTGCTGTGCTTAGTGTAGGGAGAGGATGCTGCTGCTGTGAGGGAGAGAATAGGACAGAATCTTTAATCAGAACTCGAATTGAACTCAGCGATCTACATAGATTTTGTCGTGTGGGTGCAGTGCACAATCTTTTTACCCTGCCCTGAGCCCAGAGAAAAATACCTTTTACCCGTCTGTTAGTTAGGTGGGCAGCAGCGGCCATTTTATGCACGCTCAGTGCACCAGCATATGTTGTGACACTCAAATCCAAGCTTGAAATACTGCAATAATAATCTGGTCTTAAAAAAACACCCTTTTTTGGCAATATCCTACATCTGGGGCCTTTGCAGCATTAGTCAGTGTGCAATTTAAGCTAGAAATACAGCTATAATTTTCTGGGTTTCAAAAAACACACTTTTTAGGCAAAGTACACATTTTTACAGCCCTTGCTGCATCTGCATCTGGTCGAGCTCCACGTACAAGTGAAATCCCTTCCTCAGGTGCGAGTAGGCGACAGAACCTGCAGCGGTATTTGGTCGGGCCTAATGCGGCTCTACGAATGGTGAGGCCAGGACAAGTACAGGCGATAGTAGATTGGGTTGCTGTAACAATGGAAAAATGAGCGAGCACTCATACACTTGGCAACCAATCTGACATATGCAGAAAATATTTATTAATAAATTCCCATAAAATTCAAGTAATAAAAATTATAAAAACAGTGTATTATAGCAATGACATACAAAAACTACAATGACATAAACTATAGTAGCTATAATAGTATAGTCGATATTGTATTGAATGATAAAATATATGATAATAAAATGTTCGATACTAATCTATAGTCGATAAATTCACTGATATAAATCACACACCAAAAACTTCAAGTATTGTCCAGGCCTTATATATGCTGTTATTGTGAAGGGGGAGGTAACGCCTCTGTGAATCTATCTTGGGGTTGGTGACAGTGGCTCCAGTTCCTTCACATTGTCTCCCACCCAGTCTCCTGCTGAAAGACCACAGTTTGCACCTGCAGCCGATGTCCTTCAGTCCTTCACCTCACCCCCTTGTAAATCAGCCAAGCAGTCTGAGCCCCAAGTCATGCAGCAGTCTCTTCTGCTTTTTGATGACTCTGTTAGCAGGGTTTCCCAGGGCCATCCACCTAGCATTTCCCCAAAAGTGGAAGAGATTGAGTGCACCGATGCCCAACCAGTTATGTTTCAAAATGAGTACATGGGAGGACCATCGCAGCACGCCTCGGATGATGACGAAACACAGGTGCCAACTGCTGGGGCTTTCGAAAGTATGCAGACCGACAAGGAAGTCAGGGGTGAAGACTGGGTGGAAGATGATGTGGAGGACGATGAGGTCCTCGACCCCACATGGAATCAAGGTCATGCGAGTGACCTGTGTAGTTCGGAGGAAGAGGCGGTGGTTGCACAGAGCCACCAGCACAGCAGAAGAGAGAGCAGGGTGCAAAAGTGGAGCGGCCGTCCTCTAGACAGTATGCCTGCTACTGCCCACCGCAGCAAGGGACCGAGCACACCAAAGCCAGCTCTAAGGAGTTCCCTGGCGTGGCAGTTCTTCAGACAATGTGCTTACGACCAGACACGAGTGGTTTGCACGCTGTGCATCAGGGCCGGACTGGGGATAAAAACCAGCCCTGGAAACAGTTGCACACCAGCCCCACAGCGTTGCGTCATTATTTACTTGTTTATAAAAGGGGAAAGCATTAATTTTATAACACGTGTGTAAACACGAATAAGAACTTTGCCCCACAATAGCTCTTTTGTAGAACCCCCATTGTTCATATTATCACAGTAGACCAGCTTTTCCCAACCAGGATGCCTCCAGCTGTTGCAAAACTACAACTCTCAGCATGCCCAGACAGCGTGTTTGGTTGTCAGGGCATGCTGGGAGATGTAGTTCTGCAACAGCTGGAGGCATCCTGGTAGGGAAACACTACAGCAGACCATTATCCCATCCAATTGGGTCAGAACTAAGAATAATCAAAGAACTTTACTTTAAAGTAGAGGTGGGACGAATCCAATTTTTTTCAAATCCGAATTCAAAAAGGTTCTCGAATCTCTCGAATCTTTCGAATCTCGAATCCTGTACATAAGAATTGTGTGAATGGTATAAGAAACATACAGGGAGTGCAGAATTATTAGGCAAGTTGTATTTTTGAGGATTAATTTTATTATTGAACAACAACCATGTTCTCAATGAACCCAAAAAACTCATTAATATCAAAGCTGAATATTTTTGGAAGTAGTTTTTAGTTTGTTTTTAGTTTTAGCTATTTTAGGGGGATATCTGTGTGTGCAGGTGACTATTACTGTACATAATTATTAGGTAACTTAACAAAAAACAAATATATACCCATTTCAATTATTTATTTTTACCAGTGAAACCAATATAACATCTCAACATTCACAAATATACATTTCTGACATTCAAAAACAAAACAAAAACAAATCAGTGACCAATATAGCCACCTTTCTTTGCAAGGACACTCAGAAGCTGCCATCCATGGATTCTGTCAGTGTTTTGATCTGTTCCCCATCAACATTGCGTGCAGCAGCAACCACAGCCTCCCAGACACTGTTCAGAGAGGTGGACTGTTTTCCCTCCTTGTAAATCTCACATTTGATGATGGACCACAGGTTCTCAATGGGGTTAAGATCAGGTGAACAAGGAGGCCATGTCATTAGATTTTCTTCTTTTATACCCTTTCTTGCCAGCCACGCTGTGGAGTACTTGGACGCGTGTGATGGAGCATTGTCCTGCATGAAAATCATGTTTTTCTTACCTTGCAGACTTCTTCCTGTACCACTGCTTGAAGAAGGTGTCTTCCAGAAACTGGCAGTAGGACTGGGAGTTGAGCTTGACTCCATCCTCAACCCAAAAAGGCCCCACAAGCTCATCTTTGATGATACCAGCCCAAACCAGTACTCCACCTCCACCTTGATGGCGTCTGAGTCAGACTGGAGCTCTCTGCCCTTTACCAATCCAGCCACGGGCCCATCCATCTGGCCCATCAAGACTCACTCTCATTTCATCAGTCCATAAAACCTTAGAAAAATCAGTCTTGAGATATTTCTTGGCCCAGTCTTGACGTTTCAGCTTGTGTGTCTTGTTCAGTGGTGGTCGTCTTTCAGCCTTTCTTACCTTGGCCATGTCTCTGAGTATTGCACACCTTGTGCTTTTGGGCACTCCAGTGATGTTGCAGCTCTGAAATATGGCCAAACTGGTGGCAAGTGGCATCTTGGCAGCTGCACGCTTGACTTTTCTCAGTTCATGGGCAGTTATTTTGCGCCTTGGTTTTTCCACACGCTTCTTGCGACCCTGTTGACTATTTTGAATGAAACGCTTGATTGTTCGATGATCGCGCTTCAGAAGCTTTGCAATTTTAAGAGTGCTGCATCCCTCTGCAAGATATCTCACTATTTTTGACTTTTCTGAGCCTGTCAAGTCCTTCTTTTGACCCATTTTGCCAAAGGAAATAAAGTTGCCTAATAATTATGCACACCTGATATAGGGTGTTGATGTCATTAGACCACACCCCTTCTCATTACAGAGATGCACATCACCTAATATGCTTAATTGGTAGTAGGCTTTCGAGCCTATACAGCTTGGAGTAAGACAACATGCAGAAAGAGGATGATGTGGTCAAAATACTCATTTGCCTAATAATTCTGCACGTAGTGTAGTGACCCAAACTCAATATTCTTTTAATTTGAAAAAATAAAGAGTCCTTTTTTTAACAAAGTATTTGGTTTCGAAAAAAATTATGATTACACTTACCGGTAATCAGATTTTCCTGACCCCACGACAGCACCTTAGAGAGATGGCTCCGCCCCAGGACAGGAAACCTGCAGCATAAAAAGGTGGAGCCGCTCTCCCACCTCAGTGAGTTTCCAGAGCATTAGAGGGACTCCCCTTACGTTAGTTTAGTTTTAACATACTTTTTTTTTTTTGCAACACCGTGAGCACACAGACTTACACCAATAGGGGGGGGGGGGATAAAGAGGTGCTGTTGTGGGGTCAGGAAAATCTGATTACCGGTAAGTGTAATCATCATTTTTCCCCTCCCCCACGACAGCACCTTAGAGAGAGATTTCAGAGATCCTCCTCAGGGTGGGTGACAGAACTCAAGACCTTAGTGCCAAAGAGAAGGTCAGAAATAGAGTCAAGCTGAAGCCTATAGTGCTTATAGAAAGTGGACGGAGAAGACCAGGTGGCCGCCCGACAGATCTGTTCAATAGATACGCTGGCCCTCTGTGCCCAAGAAGTGGACACCGCCCTCGTGGAGTGAGCCCTCACAGAAACAGGGGGAGACACACCAGACACTGAATACGCCAAGGATATAGCTTCTCTGATCCACCGGGCAATAGATGCCTTAGAGGCAGTATTACCTTTTCTAGCCCCACCGAACAGAACAAATAAGGCAAAAGACTTCCTCCAGTCTTTAGTCACCTCCAGGTACTGCAAAATACACCTCCTGACATCAAGGGAATGCAGCTCTTTCTATCTGTCATCTTTTGGTTCTGAAAAGAAAGCTGGAAGAACTACCTCCTGAGCCCTATTAATCCTAGAAGGAACCTTCGGCATAAAACCAGGATCTGGTCTGAGAACCACTCTGTCTTCTCTGATGGACATAAAAGGGGGGTTAATGGAGAGGGCCTGAATCTCCCCAACCCTTCTGGCTGACGTTAAAGCTACCAGCAAAACTAGCTTAAGGGAAACCACTTTAACTGAGCAAGAGGCTAGAGGTTCAAAGGGATGTCTGGTAAGGGCATTTAACACTAAGTTAAGGTCTCAGGGAGGAAATCTAGGGCTTAAAAATCTACTGCCTTAAAAAACCTAATAACCCAAGGGTCCATGGCTAAACTCCTTCTCCCTAAGACCGATAAAGCTGACACCTGCACTTTTAGTGTACTTTTTGCCAACCCTAGGGACAATCCCCTCTGTAAAAAATCCAACACCTGAACTACTGAAAAATCTAACAGCCAGGAAACCCCTTCTGCGCCTATAAAGGACAGAAACTTTCTCCATACTCGCGCATAAATAATATTCGTCACCTCCTTCCTACTTTTCATCAAAGTGGAAATGACCTCCTTAGAGAATCCCTGACTAGCTAAAAATGACCTCTCAAATTCCATGCCGAAAGATGTAGAGACTCTACTTCCGGGTGGAACACTGGACCCTGAGATAATAGGTCTGGAATTCCTGGCAGGATCCACGGATCCGAAACTGACATTGCTCTCAACAGGGAAAACCACGCCCTCTTCGGCCAGAAGGGGGCTATCAGAATTACCCTTGCCCCTTCGTACCTGATCTTCCTTATTACTAGCGGAATCAACTGAAGCGGGGGAAAGGCATAACCTAGCGGAAAGTCCCATCTCTGGAGGAAGGCGTCCACCCCAGATGGGCACTCCTCTGGACTGAGGGAGAAAAAATTCTGTACCTTTCTGTTCTCCCTTGTGGCGAACATGTCTACTGAAGGCAAACCCCATAATTTTACTATCTGGGAGAAAATCTCTGGATTCAGAGACCACTCTCCCTGACGTAATCTGTGGCGACTCAGGAAGTCCGCTCGAGAATTCTTGACCCCTCTGATATGAATGGCGGAGAGATGAAGCACTCTCCCTTCTATCTCCTCGAAAATCCATCTTGTCTCTTTCAGTAAGGAATCTGACCTGGTTCCTCCCTGACGATTGAGATATGAGACCACTGTCCGATTGTCGGACATCACTCTCACATATCTGTTCTGGATCATAGGAAGAACTGCTCTCAAGGCCAGCAAAACAGCCCTCAGCTCCTTTCGATTTGACGAAAACAGTCTCTGACCCTGGAACCACTCTCCCTGAAAGATCTGATCCTCCACGTGAGCCCCCCCATCCCCAGGGGCTGGCGTCCGTAGTCACAACTACTGGTTCCGGAAAGGACCAGGGAAGTCCCTGGTTCAGATTCTCCACTTCCTTCCACCAATCTAGGGATGAAAGAGTCACGTCTGATAATTTTATAACTGACTCCAGGGATGTCCCTGCCCGTCTCGTGGCAGCCAAGATCTCTCCCTGTAACTGGCGGGAATGTCGCTGTGCCCACTGGACTGCTGGCATGCAGGAAGTTAGAACTCCTAACAGGGACATAGCTTTCCTTATAGACAGGGTCTGTCCTGACTGAACCCTCTGAACTACTCCCTGAACCCCGGCTACCTTCTCCTCTGTGAGGAAAGTTCTTTCCAGCCTGGAATTTAAAACCAGACCCAAAAAAACCTGGCTCGTTGACGGCTCCACCCTGGACTTTTGGATATTCAACAGCCACCCCAGAGACTGAAGTACCTCCATTACCCGATTCAGAGACCTGACACATTCCTCTTGAGACTGGGCCACCACCAGAAAGTCGTCCAGGTAAGGTAAAAACGTGATGTTCTCCCTTCTGATGAAGGAAGCCATCTCCGCCACTACCTTGGTAAACATCCGAGGTGCCATGGAGAGGCCAAAGGGAAGTGCCTGGAACTGATAGTGAAGAAGACCCACCTCGGTTCTTACAGCCACCCGGAGGAATCTCTGGTGATCTGGATGAATCGGAATATGATGGTAAGCATCTTTTTAATCCAGAACCGCCATATGACAGCCTGGAGACAAAAGATATATCGCTGATCTGATGGTTTCCATCTTGAATTTTCTGGCTTTTAGGAACTTGTTCAGATATCTGAGGTTTATTATAGTCCGGTACAACCCATCTGGTTTCTTCACTAAAAACAGGGTGGAATAGAAACCCTTCCCTACCTCCGACTCTGGAATTAACACCTTTTTGTTTATCAGTTTTTTTATTTCTTGCAGCATGATGAGAGAAAACCTTGAAATCACAAATCTTTCTGCGGGGTAACTTAAGAACTCCAATCTTAAACCCTCCCGCAGAAGACCCATCAACCATTTCCCTGCCATCTTTTCCCAAGCAGGAAGAAAGAATCTTCCTCCTACTGGGATCATGGCGTCATTGCTTTCCTTGTTTTCCCGCACGAGCTGTGGCTGATCTAAACAAAAAGCCCTTACTTCCTGATCTAGGCCTTGCTCCCTGCTCTCTGTCCCCGTCTGCTTCTTATTTTGAAATCTTGTCGGGTTCCGAAAGGGCCGTTTATATTGCTTGAATTGAGTAAAAGATTCCTGGGGAAACTTTTTCTTTCTATCTGCCGCTTTCTCGAGTAAGGAGTCAAGTTCAGACCCGAAAAGAAACTGGCCATCACAGGGGATGCTACATAACCTCAGCTTGGACGGCATATCTCCCCCTTTCCAATTCTTAAGCCACAAAGCACGTCGCGCAGAATTGGAAAGGGATGCGGCTCTTGCTTCCAGCCTCACCGTGTCCACCGCGGCATCCGCAATGAAGTCCGCGGCTTTCTGGAAAGTCGGTATAGAAGCTAATAACTGCTCTCTAGGGCATTTATCCCTAATTTGCCCCTCTAGCCTCTCCAACCACAGTGACATAGACCTCGCAACTATAGTGGCAGCTATACTAGGCCTGAAAGCAGCCGCAGAAGATTCCCACGCATACTTAAGGGAGGAATCTATTCTTTTATCTAAGGGGTCCTTTAAGAATCCCATGTCCTCAAAGGGCAGCGAGGATCTTTTAGAAATCTTGGAAATGGCTACATTCAGTTTCAGGGCCTTGTCCCAAGATGTAGACGCCTCTTCCTCAAAGGGGTACTTCTGTTTAAAGGTCTTGGAAATGAACGTTTTTTTATTCGTTTTTTTCCATTCTTTTTCTATCACCGCTGAAATAGACCTATGGACAGGGAAACACCTACGCTTCCTTTCCCTAAGTCCCTCAAACACGACATCCTCTACAGATCTATCCTCTCTGGTATCTTCCAACTCCAAGGTAGATCGGATAACCTTTAACAATTTGTCCGTATCTTCTGCTGGAAATAGGAACTTTCCTTCTCTTGTGTTATCTTCAGAAGAGAAGGAATCATTAGAGTCCTCATCCCCGGAGAGAGAATCGCTATCTTCCGATTCCACGTCGGACTCCTGCCTCACCGTTCTTCTTCTCTTCCTACCGGCTTTCAGGGAATTTTTAACTTCAGACATAATAGACTTAAGGTCTTTCAAAAGACTCGGAGTCTCCTCAGCCACCGTCTTCTCAATGCACTGCTGACAGAGCTTCTTAGCGTAAGAAGAAGACAGCGGGCACTTGCAGATAGGGCATTCCTTGTTCTTTTTCTTTGCCGCCACCTTCTTAGGCACCATCTAAGAAAAAAGGAACACACCCAAATCTAAGGAACAGCCTAGACCCTCTAAGGACCGAGAATAGGACTCACAATACCGGTGGCAGGATCTCAATATCCACACTTTCAGACCTCCTCTCTTCATCCATAATGAAGGAAAAAACCTGCACTGATAAAAATATTGCCCAAGTTATCTACTGCCACCAAGTATTCCTCTCACCTGAGAGATACACAGTTACTTGCAGACCCACCACGCCAAGATAGCACTGGAACAACCTGGTCCACTTTCTGGCACTCTGAATTTCAGACGCCGGCGTCCAAAACACGCCAGCACACTCATACCTGCCTGGAGCTGGTTTAAAATTGCCGGGATGTCGAACTTCCGGTCACCTGACCGGAAGCGCACGGCCGTGGAACGCATGCCACTTCCTGTTCGGACGCCTCCAACAGCGTCTACATCCGGCGGCGTCCCGGCTGGTCTGCAGCAATACCGGGGCCTTCTGGCCACCCTCAAACCGTTGGTGCTGTCCTCCTCGCCTGAGGGACCGGCACCTTCTGCCCTCTGCGATCCGGGATCTCGACACCGGTATCTCGCCCCCGATGTCTGTGGGGAATGCTCGGACAGGTACCATGCGCCGCCGCTAACCCTCCGGCTTCTACCGGGACTTCCAGGTCAGGACGACAACTGCAGGCTCCCGTACCAGGACAGGAAACCTCACTGAGGTGGGAGAGCGGCTCCACCTTTTTATGCTGCAGGTTTCCTGTCCTGGTGCGGAGCCATCTCTCTAAGGTGCTGTCGTGGGGGAGGGGAAAAATTGGAAATACAGGGTAATACAGCACACATACCTCTTACATCTAGTGATGTCCCTTTGACGTAGATGTTCTCTGTCCTCATCTTCTCCTTTCAGACCTTCAGATCAGACCATCATTTTTCAGCCATTTTTCGTCTCTGCAGTTTGAGAAACAAAATCTTAGTTTACTACTTTTCCATCATACTCGCATCATTTGGACAAATCATCCTACTAGCCCCAATACTGTGCCGCTGTGCTCCCCAATACTATACTGCAGAAACAGATAAACCCCCTGATAATACTAGTACCACACAGAGCCCCCCCCATATAAAATACCCCTTCTTTGTGGCCTCAGTAGATGCCCCCATATTGTGCCAGTAAAAAGGGACCCCCATAATGCCCTCCAATAATGTGCCAGTAAGTGTCCCCATAGATTCCCCCCTTCATGTGCCAGTATCAAGTGCCTCTCTCCTCCCCCCACATGTCCCAGTATCATAGTGCCATCTCGCCCCCCCCAAAGTGCCAGTATCATAGTGCTATCTCCCCCCCAATGTGCCAGTATCAAGTGCCTCTCTCCTTTCCACCCCCCCATGTGCCAGTATCAAGTGCCAAACCCTGCCATGTGCCAGTATCAAGTGCCTCTCTCCTTCCCCCCATGCCCCAGTATCATAGTGCCATCTCGCCCCCCAAAGTGCCAGTATCAAGTGCCTCTCCCCCATGTGCCAGTATCAGAGTGCCATCTTCCCCCCAATGTGCCAGTATCAGAGTGCCATCTCCCCCCCAATGTGCCAGTATCAAGTGCCTCTCTCCCTATCACCCACCCCCCCCATGTGCCAGTGTCATAGTGCCATCTCATCCCCCCCAATGTGCAAGTATCAAGTGCCTCTCTCCCCCCCATATGCCAGTATCATAGTGCCATCTCCCCCCCATGTGCCAGTATCATAGTGCCATCTCCCCCCAATGTGCCAGTATCAAGTGCCTCTCTCCCTCCCACCCACCCACACCATGTGCCAGTATGATAGTGCCATCTCCTCCCCCCACAATGTGCCAGTATCAAGTGCCTATTTCCTTCCCATCCACCCACTCCATGTGACAGTGTCATAGTGCCATCTCCCCCCAATGTGCCAGTATTAAGTGCCTCTCTCCTTCCCACCCACCCCCCACATGTGCCAGTATCATAGTGCCACCCCCCCCTCCAAATGTGCCAGTATCAAGTGCCTCTCTCCTTAACACCCACCCCCCATGTGCCAGTATCATAGTGCCAAACCCCCCAATGTGCCAGTATCAAGTGCCTCTCTCCTCCCCCCATGTCCCAGTATCATAGTGCCATCTCCCCGCCAATGTGCCAGTATTAAGTGCCTCTCTCCCCCCCCCACATGTGCCAGTATCATAGTGCCATCTCCCCGCCAATGTGCCAGTATTAAGTGCCTCTCTCCCCCCCCCACATGTGCCAGTATCATAGTGCCATCTCCCCTCTCCAAATGTGCCAATATCAAGTGCCTCTCTCCTTACCACCCAGCCACCCACCCACCATGTGCCAGTATCATAGTGCCAACCCCCCCATGTGCCAGTATCAAGTGCCTCTCTCCTCCCCCCATGTCCCAGTATCATAGTGCCATCTCCCCCCAATGTACCAATATCATAGTGCCAAACCCCCATGTGCCAGTATCAAGTGTCTCTCTCCCCCCCTCATGTCCCAGTATCATAGTGCCATCCCCCCCATGTGCCAGTACCATTGTGCCATCTCCCCCCCAATGTGCCAGTATCAAGTGCTTCTCTCCCTCCCACCCACCCACTCCATATGCCAGTATCATAGTGCCATCTCCCCCCCAATGTGCCAGTATCAAGTGCCTCTCTCCTTCCCCCTAATATGTGCCAGTATCATAGTGCCATCTCCCCCCACCCCATGTGCCAGTATCAAGTGCCTCCCGCTCCCCCCATGTGACAGTAACAGTCCGGTATTTAAAAAGAAAAAAAAAAAAAAACACTTAGCGATGCAGCCTCTTCCTGTGTCCCTCATTGTATGTCCATATATGGAAAGTTTCTGCTGGGACTCAAACCCACGACCTTCTGTATCAGAGGCAAGGCACTTAACCACACAGCTACAAGAGCTGCATAGCCACTGACTGAAAAAATATGAGACTTCTACTGTAGACTCGTTTATAGCTTTGATAGCTAGTGTATATCCATACACGACAGCTGCCCCAGCGCACTCAGCTCTGTTATATCCCTATATATGATAGCTGCCCCAGCACACCCAGCTCTGCTACATCTGTACACATAACAGCTGCCCCAGCACACCCAGCTCTGCTACATCTATACACATGACAGCTGCCCCAGCACACTCAGCTCTGCCATATCTCCATATATCTATCTACTGTATAGTAATACTTAGAGATATATAGATATAGCAGAGCTGAGTGTTCAGGACCAGCTGTCATGTGTATAGATGTAGCAGAGCTGGGTGTGCTGGGGCAGCTATCATATATAGAGATATAAATTAAGTTTATGATGAACAGAGACACTTGCGCTGCCGTTAGATATATCTCTGAGGCTGATGTTATCACCTTGTTTGCTGCTGCCTAGTATTGGGGTGAGTGTCCAACCTGTTCTCACCTTTAATAGGTGGCTAATAGCTATATATATATGTATATAATACGGGCGCTGGCATACAGAGAGGGTAGGGGAGGGTGAGGATTATTATATGTATATGCACAGGACGCTAATTACAAGACTTCTACCTGTTATCTGATGAATAGTCGTTCGTGATGTAGTGTGATCCCGTTGTTCCAGGAAGCGCGGTATCGATCTGCTAAGACGCTTCTTGCTCTAACTCTCACCTAGCGCGCTGCCCCGGCCGGTAGCTAGCGCACACGCGGAGAAGCCTGCAGGGATGAGTTCAGGAGCGTCTTCGTGTGACGTCACAACTTTGCTCTGGGTGCCTCCAAAGGACAAATTTCCATCCGCCGGTATTATATACATATATATATAGAGAGAGATATGTTAGAGCTGAGTGTGTTGGGGCAGCTGTCATGTGTATAGATGTACACTGGGACACCAAGCATCTCCACAATGTCCCACGGAAGCGTTCAGCTCTCCATCTCCCAAACACTGGAGTGGAATAGGAAGTACCCCGCGATCCCTAGCCCTGAATGCCACAGTACGTCATGCCCAGCTGCCACTACTTTTCCAGGCGTGCCATCCTTTCCCTGCACAACCAAGTAGGAGACAAAATCAGGTGTGCACTGCGCAACGCCATCTGTGGCAAGGTGCACCTGACTACAGATATGCGGACCAGTAAGCACGGTCAGGGCTGTTATATCTCCATAACAGCACACTGGGTAAATGCAGTGGCGGCTGGGCCTGAGGCAGATAGCGGTTTGGCGCACGTCCTTCATCCACCGAGGATTGTAGGGTGCTTCAGTTTGCCTCCTGTTGCTTCCTCCTCCTACCCCGCTTCCTCATCCTCTACCGGCTCCTCATCCGGTCAGTGTAACACGAGAGCAGGCAGTTCTAAAACGTATCTGTTTGGGGGACGAACCCCACACCGCGCAGGAGCTGTGGACGGGCCTTGAACAACAGACCGATGAGTGGTTGGTGCCAGTGAGCCTCAAGCCTGGCCTGGTTGTGTGCGATAATGGGCGAAATCTTGTAGCAGCTCTGGGACTAGCCGGTTTGACGCACATCCCTTGCCTGGCGCATGTGCTGAATTTGGTGGTGCAGAAATCCCTTAAAAATGACCCCGACATGTCAGAGCTGCTGCATAAAGTGCGGGCCGTCTGTGCACGCTTTCAGCATTCTCACCCTGCTGCTGCTCGCCTGTCTGCGCTACAGCGTAACTTCGGCCTTCCCGCTCACCGCCTCATATGCGACGTGCCCACCAGGTGGAACTCCACCTTGCACATGCTGGACAGACTGTGCGAGCAGCAGCAGGCCATAGTGGAGTTTCAGCTGCAGCACGCATGGGTGAGTCGCTCGGCGGAACAGCAACACTTCACCACCAATGACTGGGCCTCCATGCGAGGCCTGTGTTCCTTGTTGCGCTGTTTCGAGTACTTCACCAACATGGCCAGTGCCGATAACGCCATTCTCAGCGTTACAATACCACTTCTATGCCTCCTTGAAAAAACGCTGCTGGCGATGATGGAAGAGGATGTGGCACAGGAGGAGGAATCATTTCGTAGGGTTTCCGGCCAGTCATTCACAAGTGGCTCCGAGGGTGGGTTCCTGCACCCACAAACGCCAGGTACACAATTGTCCAGCCAGGGCACAGTTCTGGAGGATGACGAGGTAGAGAATGAGGAGGAACCATGTTCACAGCAGGGTGGCACCCAGACCAGCTCATGGCCATCACTGGTGCGTGGATGGGGGGATACAGAGGACACAGACGATACACCCCCACAGAGGACAGCTTTTCGTTGCCTCTGGGCAGCCTGGCACACATGAGTGATTACATGCTGCAGTGTCTCCACAACGACCACTGAGTTGCCCACATTCTAACTTGTGCTGATTACTGGGTGGCCACGCTGCTGGATCCCCGTTTGTACCGTCCTTAATTCCCTCATTGGAGCGTGATCGTAAGATGCGCGAGTACAAGCGCACGCTGGTAGACACGCTGCTGGTGGCATTCCCACCTGACAGCGGGGGCACAGTGGAAGCACAAGGCGAAGGCAGAGGAAGAGGTCGCCAATGCAGCTGGGGCACCGCCAGCACCTCTGAAGGCAGGGTTAGCATGGCCGAAATGTGGAAAAGCATTGTCAGCACGCCACAGCTAACTGCACCACCAGCTGATATGGAATGTCTTAGCAGGAGGCAGCATTTCACCAACATGGTGGAGCAGTATGTGTGCACACGCCTACACGTAGTGAATGACGGGTCTGCCCCCTTCAACTTCTAGGTCTCCAAATTGGGCACATGGCCTGAGCTTGCCCTTCCATCACAGACAAGAGCAGCCGCCTGTCCACAGCCAATGTGGACAAGCTCACGTTCATTAAAATGAACCAGGCCTGGATCCCTCAGGACTTGTCCGTACCTTGTGCAGAATAGACCTGTATACCGGCACTAAGCCGCCATTGTTATACTGCAGCGCAATTGCTCATTCTTGTATTTTTTATATTTTCCACTCTTTTGGGGTGTACCCTAATAAAAAAAAAAAGTAAACCAAAAACCAGTGTTGGCTACCTCGTCCTCCTCCACCGCCGCTTCCACTTACACCGCTACGTCCACCGCCTCCTCAAACTCCTACTCCATACGGGCCTCCACCTCATAAATCAATATATTTTTTTTTATTTGTACGGATTTTATTTTATGTCATTTCACTAATTGGTCTGTTACATTTTCGGGTGAAATTCACAAATTTTTGGGTGTGATATACCACTGCTATACCTACTAGACTGGTTAAAAAAATTCACTAATTTGTCTGTTACATTTTCGGGTGAAATTCACCTATTTTTGGGTGTGATATACCACTGCTATACCTAGTAGACAGCTTAATAAATTTCAGTTACATTCTTGGGTGACATTTTACAACTTTTGCCGTGAATAAACCCCGGCTCTGCATAGGTGACAGGGACCGAAATTTTTTAAAATCATTGGTGGGTGACATTAACCCATTTCTATAAATATAGAGAATGTGGCACTAGATTGAGATGGGGATCCGATAGCGGTGCACCCACTGACAGACAGCACCCAGTCTGATAAGGATAAATATAGATGAAGAGTGGAAGTGGGGCGCACTCTGAAAGTACAGGGATCTCTATTGTAACACACTAGTAAAACAATCACAGTATAATATCAGCAGTAAAAGAGCAGATCAATTATTTAAGCGGTATAAGTGGTGACAGTAATATTTAAAGTAGTATAAATAGTGAAATGATGGAATAAACAGGATAAAAATGTAAATAAAAATATATTAAGTTCAAAAATATCAATATTAATAAGATCCCAATAAGTGTATGGATTTCCTTGGAACAGGTTAGTGTTCAGTATTGTTCCTCCATACACTAGTGCTCACTCCGGTACCAGTCCTTATAGTAGGTGTTTGAAAGGGTTAAAGTCACGGGCGTGTACAGCTATACCAGTTTGTTTGAACAGTAAATCAGCTGTTTGTACGCACAGCGGCGTCCCGCTGTATTGGTAGGAGGCGGTCGCTTTAGGTGGGCTATGCAAGATCTTACCCGAGGATCCTTGATGCTGGATGATGACCCCTCGACTCGGCCTTCGGTCTCAAGGGGTATTGTTCAGATTTGAATTTAGCGCCAGTAGGATTGTTTGCTCCACGTGGTTGGGTTCGTCTCACGTGTGGTAGCGCTTGTGTGTACCGGCAATTCACTGGCACTGAGATAATCTCCAGACTTCCTCGGACTTGCAGACCCTCTCCTCTTAATATGGGGGATACCAGACGCGTTTTGGGGATTTACAAGAAAGACCCCTTCTTCAGTGGTTACTGTCCCCCTGCTTCTGTTCCACTTTTATAGTGGGTTGGGAATAAAGTAAGGACTGGTTCGGGATTCGAATCTTGTAAGGATTGGGATCTATGAGTGTGGTAACTGGCTTTAGAACATGTATTAAACAAATTCAAAGAACCAATGTCTCCTGTGGGGTCCCATCAGCTAAAAGACGCATCAATATCACATATAATATAAATGCGGCTACGGTGCGTCTTTTTGATAAATATATATTTTTATTTTAGATTTTTTTTTGATATTTTTCGAATGGGTCCCGCTTTGAATCCTGAGTGAATATTGACATTGTTTAAATATCAATTTATGATGTAGTAAAAATTGGCATAAATATAATACTAACAAATAACGACGTGATAGAATATTTATTTGAGCCACTTAGTACATTATTGAGGTCACATATTATAGGGAACACATCAGAGTCAACTATGACCACGATAGAGTTCCAATGCACTTCTTGTTCCCTATACATATACATAACAAGAATAAGGGATCCATTATGAAGACATTGGAACTCTATCGTGGTCATAGTTGACTCTGATGTGTTCCCTATAATATGTGATATTGATGTGTCTTTTAGCTGATGGGACCCCACAGGAGACATTGTATGTGAGCTTTGACCTACATGTGGTTGTTTTAACACAGACCCTCCCTTCTCATTAAAGCCTCCTATGATGTCGATGCGCTATATATAAGACGTGTTAGTGTTTTAGTGCAGATATCGACTCTCTCCGCAAACACATCAGTGGACAATGTGCCGCTGATAGTGAATGACACATTGAACAAACCATTAGGACGCAGCGGAGCCGCACCAACACATCTGCGACATCGATGCGCTTTCTATGTGTTTAGAGGAAATGCGGCACAATTCAATGAAGGTTGCGCAGGTGGAGACTGAATTACTACTCATTTGTATATGTATTTCTTCGGATATTTTTTATATTTATTTTTATGTTCTCAGTTATATAAACACCTCTCTATATACGATCCTATATTATTTCAAGGATGAGACGGCTGATTTACTGTTCAAACAAACTGGTATAGCTGTACACGCCTGGGACTTTAACCCTTTCAAACACCTACTATAAGGACTGGTACCGGAGTGAGCACTAGTGTATGGAGGAACAATACTGAACACTAACCTGTTCCAAGGAAATCCATACACTTATTGGGATCTTATTAATATTGATATTTTTGAACTTAATATATTTTTATTTACATTTTTATCCTGTTTATTCCATCATTTCACTATTTATACTATTTTAAATATTACTGTCACCACTTATACCGCTTAAATAACTTATCTGCTCTTTTACTGCTGATATTATACTGTGATTGTTTTACTAGTGTGTTACAGTAGAGATCCCCATACTTTCAGAGTGCGCCCCACTTCCATTCTTCATCTATATTAACCCATTTCTGGTGATGAAAACCCCGGCTCTGTATAGGTGACAGGGACTTAAATCTCTAAAATTCGTCTTTAATTGGACCTTTCATTCGATCCTTCTGCTTTAATAACTTGTCCCACGATTCCGCTTCATCCCATTGCAGCCATTGACCTCCCTTGGATGAGGTCTCCCTTTCTCTCGCTCCCTCTCCGGAGAGGAACCCTGATTCGCTGATAACCGTGATCCCCATGGTAGGTGCAGAAAAGAACATCGAAAGTTGATAGAGAAGATATCTAAATGGATGGTGGACGTCACGGGGACGTGCGATCAGGCAGAAGTTATCTAGAGTCAACACAGCGGCAGCAGGGCCTCTCCTGGCTAACGTTTCCAAATCCTAAATACCCCAGTGACATTCCCTGTAATTAATCATTCTGATAACAGGGCATCTTAAGAGTCCTGTATTGTTATTTTTCGTCACTACCTCCCCGAGTCGGAGTGGGTAATTACCGCGCGCCCCCTCCTTTCCTTCAATTCTACCGTTTTAATAGCTTCTCCGATATTGCCGCTCGATCACAATAAAATTTCATCCATTGACCTCCCTTGGATGTGGTCTCTCTTTCTAACGCTCCCTCTCCGGAGTGGAACCCTGATTCGCCGCTAACCATGATCATCATGGTAGGCCAAGAAAAGAACAGAGGGAAAGAACAGAGAATCTGGCTGGTGTAGTGAGCGGCATTTATATTTCTATAGGCAGATATATAACGCGAGTTTGACCGCGACCCGTGGTTGATTAAGTGTGTGACTTAAGATTAAGTGACTTTAGACTGAAGATGGTTCTGAACTACCTGTTAGTACCTGTCCTACTTCTTTTTCTGGCAGGGTCACTACCTCTGACTCTAGAGCTATCTGCTTGAGGGAATGTGACATAGGGATGATAAAAGTAAAGAAGTTGACAGGCACTCTATATCTGGTTTCTATAGGATATTTATTTATATAAAATAATTTTTGTTTATAAAATATTTATTTGTAAAATAAATTAAATAAAAAATATTAAATATTTTAAGAGACTGTGAGTTGGTTATTTTCAGTGATGGGGTGCTGTGGTAGTCACCCGGATGGTGTGGAAGGGGGGTGGGGGGATAGTGAGGAAAAGGTGTGTCTATTCGATATTTAAATCGATGGGAGTGGATGTTGTTATATGGGAAAATTATATAGTAATCAATAAGAAAAGGTAGATCAGTGAAAAAATAGTCCAAAAAAAGGGGATGTAAATCGATAGAGAAAAAAATAGATATAATCGATAAGATGGATGTACAGGGAGTGCAGAATTATTAGGCAAGTTATATTTTTGAGGATTCATTTTATTATTGAACAACAACCATGTTCTTTTTAGTTTGTTTTTAGTTTTAGCTATTTTAGGGGGATATCTGTGTGTGCAGGTGACTATTACTGTGCATAATTATTAGGCAACTTAACAAAAAACAAATATATACCCATTTCAATTATTTATTTTTACCAGTGAAACCAATATAACATCTCAACATTCACAAATATACATTTCTGACATTCAAAAACAAAACAAAAACAAATCAGTGACCAATATAGCCACCTTTCTTTGCAAGGACACTCAGAAGCCGCCATGCATGGATTCTGTCAGTGTTTTGATCTGTTCACCATCCACATTGCGTGCAGCAGCAACCACAGCCTCCTAGACACTGTTCAGAGAGGTGGACTGTTTTCCCTCCTTGTAAATCTCACATTTGATGATGGACCACAGGTTCTCAATGGGGTTCAGATCAGGTGAACAAGGAGGCCATGTCATTAGATTTTCTTCTTTTATACCCTTTCTTGCCAGCCACGCTGTGGAGTACTTGGACGCGTGTGATGGAGCATTGTCCTGCATGAAAATCATGTTTTTCTTGAAGGATGCAGACTTCTTCCTGTACCACTGCTTGAAGAAGGTGTCTTCCAGAAACTTGCAGTAGGACTGGGAGTTGAGCTTGACTCCATCCTCAACCTGAAAAGGCCCCACAAGCTCATCTTTGATGATACCAGCCCAAACCAGTACTCCACCTCCACCTTGCTGGCGTCTGAGTCGGACTGGAGCTCTCTGCCCTTTACCAATCCAGCAGAAAACAGAAGAAAAGAGCTTAGAGTACCATTAGTTAGAAAAATATACGCTTTTATTAAATTCATGATAAAAAACACACATATAGTGAATGCCAAGGATAGGGTAAGGGAGCAGGGGAAAAGAAAACGAGCGCCATCCTGGATGGACACACTGGTCACAACATATAATGGTCTATCAGTAGGGTTACTGCAGATATGGGAAAAACAACTAATAATGTATGGTACAATGACCAACCCATAGGTGCAGACCTGATGAATAATTAATTATAGAGGGTGAGTGGAGATCAAAAAATGGTCTAACCGCCATGGCTATAGTGCATAATATATGGTACAAAAAGCATAGGTCATACTATGTGTAGACAGTGTACCAATAGATCAACAGTGATGGACCAGGCGAAAGAGCTCAACGTTGGCAGCACATAGCCATGGCTGGGAACCTATGATCAGACACTCACCGATATGGGACCAGATGTGAATGGAAAACCAGAATGGCGCTACCCCAACGCGCGTTTCGGCGTGACGAAGGCACGCCGAAACGCGCGTTGGGGTAGCGCCATCCTGGTTTTCCATTCACATCTGGTCCCATATCGGTGAGTGTCTGATCATAGGTTCCCAGCCATGGCTATGTGCTGCCAACGTTGAGCTCTTTCGCCTGGTCCATCACTGTTGATCTATTGGTACACTGTCTACACATAGTATGACCTATGCTTTTTGTACCATATATTATGCACTATAGCCATGGCGGTTAGACCATTTTTTGATCTCCACTCACCCTCTATAATTAATATTCATCAGGTCTGCACCTATGGGTTGGTCATTGTACCATACATTATTAGTTGTTTCTCCCATATCTGCAGTAACCCTATTGATAGACCATTATATGTTGTGACCAGTGTGTCCATCCAGGATGGCGCTCGTTTTCTTTTCCCCTGCTCCCTTACCCTATCCTTGGCATTCACTATATGTGTGTTTTTTATCATGAATTTAATAAAAGCGTATATTTTTCTAACTAATGGTACTCTAAGCTCTTTTCTTCTGTTTTCTGCCGTCATGCTCGGAGCTTGTACCGAGTTATTTTCTTTCAGGTGTCCCCCTATATTTGTTTATTTTACGGGCATTGCCCCTGCTATATATGCTGGGGGATTTCTGGGGTCGTCTTCTTCTCTTTCCTTTACCAATCCAGCCACGGGCCCATCCATCTGGCCCATCAAGACTCACTCTCATTTCATCAGTCCATAAAACCTTAGAAAAATCAGTCTTGAGATATTTCTTGGCCCAGTCTTGACGTTTCAGCTTGTGTGTCTTGTTCAGTGGTGGTCGTCTTTCAGCCTTTCTTACCTTGGCCATGTCTCTGAGTATTGCACACCTTGTGCTTTTGGGCACTCCAGTGATGTTGCAGCTCTGAAATATGGCCAAACTGGTGGCAAGTGGCATCTTGGCAGCTGCACGCTTGACTTTTCTCAGTTCATGGGCAGTTATTTTGCGCCTTGGTTTTTCCACACGCTTCTTGCGACCCTGTTGACTATTTTGAATGAAACGCTTGATTGTTCGATGATCGCGCTTCAGAAGCTTTGCAATTTTAAGAGTGCTGCATCCCTCTGCAAGATATCTCACTATTTTTGACTTTTCTGAGCCTGTCAAGTCCTTCTTTTGACCCATTTTGCCAAAGGAAATAAAGTTGCCTAATAATTATGCACACCTGATATAGGGTGTTGATGTCATTAGACCACACCCCTTCTCATTACAGAGATGCCCATCACCTAATATGCTTAATTGGTAGTAGGCTTTCGAGCCTATACAGCTTGGAGTAAGACAACATGCATAAAGAGGATGATGTGGTCAAAATACTCATTTGCCTAATAATTCTGCACTCCCTGTATTCAATGAGCATTAATGTTCAATGAAAAAATGTTCAATGAAAAAATCAGTGATGAAGGATAATCGATAATAGTAGTTGAAAAAAATGGTTGAAAAAATGGTCGATAATATCACTCATAGATAAGAAAAAATATCCAATTAAAGTAAAAATAGTCCAAGATATCCAGGAGTACATGGATGATTGTCCAAGATAAAAAGAAAATAAAATAGAACAATGTAGTATATATAAATCTGTATATATAAAAGGCTGTATATATAAAGCTAAAAATTACTTTTAAGATAGTCCAATGTTGTTGGACGGTATTTTCAGATGCCGGATTTGCACATAAGAACAGGTGTTATCGTCTGCCGTCAAGGGTATTTTGTACAATATTCACTTTGTGATATTAGATGCTGATGGCGTCCCACACAGCAATCGTTGTACTCACCCCGCGGTCCGAGTTGTTCCTGTGTTGGTGATGCAGTAGCCGGCGTGATCCTCCTGGCGGTTTGCTCGTCCACGTTGTATGTTACGCGCTCTTTCCTGCCGGGTTGGCGTCTCACGTGATCTAGCGGGTTGGCATCTCACGTGACATAGTCTTATTTATCATAAACCTTTTTTTGGAGAGAAGGGTGAAATTCTATGCTGTGACCAGAGAGAATCTGGTCTAGGACCAGGAGGAGGCTTCTATAGAATCCCAGGCCTTATGGAAATTTGTGAACCTGCCTCCCACCATACTTATGGCATCATTGATTTTTTTTTGGGTAGAGGCGTCAGGCTTAAAAAGAAAACTGCCAGCATCACCTGACCAAGACCTCAACCAGATTGCTCTACGGGTGGCATTTGATAGAGCCATGGATCTGTCCGAAAGTCTTACGAGGTCCGCAGAAGCGTTGACTAGGAAATCTGAGGCCTGCTTCACTTTCCAATATTTTTAGGGATCTGCATATCGACGTGGAACGTCTCAAGCATCAGCTGTCCTACAGCTGAGGAATCCATTTTAACTTCCTGGCAGCATGCTTTACTGGCGTCCTCAACAGAGAGACGGAGGAGGAGACCCACTGACTGCAGAAAGGGGAGCCGACCTCCACAAATGTCTGAGCTATGAGAGCGGAGAACACCACTTCCCCCAACAGAGAGATGGAGGAGGAGACCACCGACTGCAGAGAGAGGAGCGGACCTCCACTAATGGCCGCGCTGTGATAGCGGAGAAGAGCACTGCCCCCAACAGAGAGATGGAGGAGGAGACCACCGACTGCAGAGAGAGGAGCGGACCTCCACTAATGGCCGAGCTATGAGAGCAGAGAAGAGCA
This sequence comes from Bufo gargarizans, assembly GCF_014858855.1. Taxonomy (NCBI): domain Eukaryota; kingdom Metazoa; phylum Chordata; class Amphibia; order Anura; family Bufonidae; genus Bufo; species Bufo gargarizans. Next base: position 192,129 of record NW_025334571.1, read on the forward strand.
CTGCCCCCAACAGAGAGATGGAGGAGGAGACCACCGACTGCAGAGAGAGGAGAGGACCTCCACTAATGGCCGAGCTATGAGAGCAGAGAAGAGCACTGCCCCCAACAGAGAGATGGAGGAGGAGACCACCGACTGCAGAGAGAGGAGAGGACCTCCACTAATGGCCGCGCTATGAGAGCAGAGAAGAGCACTGCCCCCAACAGAGAGATGGAGGAGGAGACCCACTGACTGCAGAGAGAGGAGTGGACCTCCACTAATGGCCGAGCTATGAGAGCAGAGAAGAGCACTGCCCCCAACAGAGAGATGGGAGGAGACCACCAACTGCAGAGAGAGGAGCGGACCTCCACTAATGGCTGAGCTATGAGAGCAGAGAAGAGCACTGGCTCCAACAGAGAGATGGAGGATGAGACCACCTACTGCAGAGAGAGGAGCGGACCTCCACTAATGGCCGAGCTGTGAGAGCAGAGAAGAGCACTGCCCCCAACAGAGAGATGGAGGAGGAGACCACCGACTGCAGAGAGAGAAGCGGACCTCCACTAATGGCCGAGCTATGAGAGCGGAGAAGAGTACTGCCCCAACACAGAGATGGAGGAGGAGACCACCGACTGCAGAGAGAGGAGAGGACCTCCACTAATGGCCGAGCTATGAGAGCAGAGAAGAGCACTGCCCCCAACACAGAGATGGAGGAGGAGACCACCGACTGCAGAGAGAGGAGTGGACCTCCACTAATGGCCGAGCTATGAGAGCAGAAAAGAGCACTGCACCCAACAGAGAGATGGAGGAGGAGACCACCGACTGCAGAGAGAGGAGTGGACCTCCACTAATGGCTGAGCTATGAGAGCAGAGAAGAGCACTGCCCCCAACAGAGAGATGGAGGAGGAGACCACCGACTGCAGAGGAGAGGACCTCCACTAATGGCCGAGCTATGAGAGCAGAGAAGAGCACTGCCCCCAACAGAGAGATGGAGGAGGAGACCACCGACTGCAGAGAGATGAGCGGACCTCCACTAATGGCCGAGCTGTGAGAGCGGAGAAGAGCACTGCACCCAACAGAGAGATGGAGGAGGAGACCACCGACTGCAGAGAGAGGAGTGGACCTCCACTAATGGCTGAGCTATGAGAGCAGAGAAGAGCACTGCCCCCAACAGAGAGATGGAGGAGGAGACCACCGACTGCAGAGGAGAGGACCTCCACTAATGGCCGAGCTATGAGAGCAGAGAAGAGCACTGCCCTCAACAGAGAGATAGAGGAGGAGACCCACTGAATGCAGAGAGAGGAGTGGACCTCCACTAATGGCCGAGCTATGAGAGCAGAGAAGAGCACTGCCCCCAACACAGAGATGGAGGAGACCACCGACTGCAGAGAGAGGTGCGGACCTCCACCAATGGCCGAGCTATGAGAGCAGAGAAGAGGACTGGCCCCAACAGAGATATGGAGGAGGAGACCACCGACTACAGAGAGAGGAGCGGACCTCCATTAATGGCCGAGCTGTGAGAGCGGAGAAAAGCACTGCTCCCAACAGAGAGATGGAGGAGGAGACCACCGACTGCAGAGAGAGGAGCGGACCTCCACTAATGGCCGAGCTGTGAGAGCGGAGAAGAGCACTGCCCCAACACAGAGAGATGGAGGAGGAGACCACCGACTGCAGAGAGAGAAGCGGACCTCCACTAATGGCCGAGCTGTGAGAGCGGAGAAGAGCACTGCCCCCAACAGAGAGATGGAGGAGGAGACCACCGACTGCAGAGAGAGGAGCGGACCTCCACTAATGGCCGAGCTGTGAGAGTGGAGAGCACTGCCCCCAACAGAGAGATGGAGGAGGACACCACCGACTGCAGAGAGGAGCAGACCTCCACTAATGGCTGAGCTGTGAGAGCAGAGAAGAGCACTACCCCCAACAGAGAGATGGAGGAGGAGACCACCGACTGCAGAGAGAGGAGCGGACCTCCACTAATGGCCGAGCTGTGAGAGCGGAGAAGAGCACTGCCCCCAACAGAGAGATGGAGGAGGAGACCACCGACTGCAGAGAGAGGAGAGGACCTCCACTAATGGCCGAGCTGTGAGAGCGGAGAAGAGCACTGCCCCCAACAGAGAGATGGAGGAGGAGGCCACCGACTGCAGAGAGTGGAGCGGACCTCCACTAATGGCCGAGCTATGGGAGCGGAGAAGAGCACTGCCCCCAACAGAGAGATGGAGGAGGAGACCACCGACTGCAGAGAGCGGAGCGGACCTCCACTAATGGCCGAGCTGTAAGAGCGGAGAAGAGCACTGCCCCCAACAGAGAGATGGAGGAGGAGACCACCGACTGCAGAGAGAGGAGCAGACCTCCACTAATGGCTGAGCTATGAGAGCGGAGAAGAGCACTGCCCCCAACAGAGAGATGGAGGAGGAGACCACCGACTGCAGAGAGAGGAGCGGATCTCCACTAATGGCCGAGCTGTGAGAGTGGAGAAGAGTACTGCCCCCAACAGAGAGATAGAGGAGGAGACCACCGACTGCAGAGAGAGGAGCGGACCTCCACTAATGGCCGAGCTCTAAGAGCGGAGAAGAGCACTGTCCCCAACAGAGAGATGGAGGAGGAGACCACTGACTGCAGAGAGAGGAGCGGACCTCCACTAATGGCTGAGCTATGAGAGCGGAGAAGAGCACTGCCCCCAACAGAGAGATGGAGGAGGAGACCACTGACTGCAGAGAGAGGAGCAGACCTCCACTAATGGCCGAGCTGTGAGAGCGGAGAAGAGCACTGCCCCCAACAGAGAGATGGAGGAGGAGACCACCGACTGCAGAGAGAGGAGACCCCCAACTAACACCCATCACAGGACATTACAGGAGGAGGTAGAAGAGGACTACAACTCCTAGCATGTCCAGCCAATTATTAGTGAAATCAGAGGACAATACAGGAGGTAGAAGAGGACTACAACTCCCAGCATGTCCAGCCTATTATGTGGTATCAGAAGATATTACAGTAGGAGATATAAAATGTAGAGAACTACAACTCCCAGTCTGCTATGGGATATCAGAGGATCTTCTCTCTCATTCTAAGCTCCGCCCCTTCAGGTCACATGACGTCTTTAAAGCGTCTGCGCCATCATTCCTCAGCACTACATCGCTCCCGCCCACAACTGCTGGGATCACATGACAGTGACGTCACCGCAGGTCCTGTTGCTCAGTGGTGTGTGTAAGTTGTAGTGATTGCTTGTGGGCGGGGCAAGAGGAGGATCTGCCCCCGGCCGCCATGATGGAGGCTCCCCTCCCAGGTAACAGGAGCTGTGGACGGGTCTGGTCAGTGCTGACACTGCTGGATGTGCGGGGAGATTCCTGGCGGCTCCGCCCCCTCACGTGACTTGACGTTATCACAGGTCATTGACTACTTCTTCCCTGTGCGAAGTTGAGCTCCGCCTCTTCCTGCTCTGGTCACATGATAGTGACGTCACCCCAGGTCCTGTACCACCACCTCTCTGCACTGCTGAGCCCCGCCCCTTCCTGCTCTGTTCACATGACAGTGACGTCACTGTCCTTCCGCTCTCAGTCCCCATGGAGAAGCTGCCCCCGGACGCCATGATGGAGGCTCCCCTCCCAGGTAACAGGACGGGTCCGGGCGGACATTCCCGGCGGCTCCCTCTCGGCCATGTTGGTTCCGGGCACATCTCGGGCAGACCCCCTGAGTTATGCCTCGCACATATCAGTCCTCCCAGACTGCGGCAGACATGGCTCCCTGGGAGATGTGAGGGGGAGGCCGGGCGGCCATCATGGAGACAGAGCTCTTACGGTAGAGAGCCCACGTTTCTGGGTTTCTAACACCATGGACTGTAGATGGAAGCCCTCTTCTCTGGAATTTGGGGGAGACTTCAAAGGTCTCCAAGTCTGTCACTGAGAGAAAGAAAGACACAGACACAATGTCTCCAGGTGTGTTTTATATGTCCATACGGAGGGTCTCCTGCCCAGTACTATACCAGTATGAACTGGACTTCTCCAGTCTGAACCATCATATGGACACAGTTTATGAACTCTACAGTAGGAGAGATGAAGGGGAAAAGCAGCAGTCATCTGTATCAGGCACTTCAGCCCTGATATCGTGGGGGGCGCTCTCCTCCCTCTATGGGGGTTCAGCCCTGATATCGTGGGGGGCGCTCTCCTCCCTCTACGGGGGTTCAGTATAACGTCTCCTTGTGGCTGCCCCCATACAGTATAACGTCTCCTTGTGGCTGCCCCCATACAGTATAACGTCTCCTTGTGGCTGCCCCCATACAGTGTAACGTCTCCTTGTGGCTGCCCCCCATACAGTATAACGTCTCCTTGTGGCTGCCCCCATACAGTGTAACGTCTCCTTGTGGCTGCCCCCATACAGTATAACGTCTCCTTGTGGCTGCCCCCATACAGTATAACGTCTCCTTGTGGCTGCCCCCATACAGTATAACGTCTCCTTGTGGCTGCCCCCATACAGTATAACGTCTCCTTGTGGCTGCCCCATACAGTATAACGTCTCCTTGTGGCTGCCCCCATACAGTATAAGGCCTCATGCACACGACCGTTGTGTGCACCCGTGGCCGTTGTGCCGTTTTCCGTTTTTTTCTGCGGCTCCATTGACTTTCAATGGGGCCGTAGAAAACTCGGCTTGTGCACCGTTTTTACACCGCGCCCGTGACCCGTGTTTCGAGGCCGTGAAAAAAATATAACCTGTCCTATTTTTTTCACGGCCAACGGTTCACGGGCCCATTCAAGTCAATGGGTCCGTGAAAGAACACGGATGCACACAAGATTGGCATCCGTGATCCGTGGCCGTAGGTTGCTTTCATACAGACGGATCCGAAGATCCGTCTGCATAAAAGCTTTTTCTGATCTAAGTTTTCACTTCGTGAAAACTCATTTCCGACAGTATATTCTAACACAGAGGCGTTCCCATGGTGATGGGGACGCTTCAGGTTAGAATATACTGAAAAACTGTGTACATGACTGCCCCCTGCTGCCTGGCAGGTGCTGCCAGGCAGCAGGGGGCAGACCCCCCCTGTTTTTAACTCATTTGTGGCCAGTGCGGCCGCCCCCCCCCCTCCCTCCCCTGTAGTTAACTTCTTGGTAGCCAGCCCCCCCTCCCTCCCCTGTAGTTAACTAATTGGTGTCCAGTGGGCCCCCCCTCCGTCCGCTATAGATAACTCATTGGTGTCCAGTGGGCCCCCCCTCCGTCCGCTATAAATAACTCATTGGTGGCCAGTGGGCCCCCCCACCGGCCGCTATAGATAACTCATTGGTGGCCAGTGGGCCCCCCCTCCGTCCGCTATAGATAACTCATTGGTGTCCAGTGGGCCCCCCCTCCGTCCGCTATAGATAACTCATTGGTGTCCAGTGGGCCCCCCCTCCGTCCGCTATAGATAACTCATTGGTGTCCAGTGGGCCCCCCTCCGTCCGCTATAGATAACTCATTGGTGGCCAGTGGGCCCTCTCCCCTCCCACCCCCTCCTAATTAAAATCGCCCCCCTATCATTGGTGGCAGTGGTGAGTACCGATCGGAGTCCCAGTGTAATCGCTGGGGCTCCGATCGGTAACCATGGCAACCGGGACGCTACTGCAGTCCCGGTTGCCATGGTAGCTTAGCAATTTGTAGAAGCTTTATACTTACCTGAAGAGCAGCGATGTCTGTGACCGGCCGGGAGCTCCTCCTACTGGTAAGTGAAAGGTCTGCGCTATAAGCAATGCGCCGCACAGACCTTTCACTTACCAGTAGGAGGAGCTCCCGGCCGGTCACAGACATCGCAGCTCTTCAGGTAAGTATGAAGCTTCTACAAATTGCTAAGCTACCATGGCAACCGGGACTGCAGTAGCGTCCCGGTTGCCATGGTTACCGATCGGAGCCCCAGCGATTACACTGGGACTCCGATCGGTACTCACCACTGCCACCAATGATAGGGGGGCGATTTTAATTAGGAGGGGGAGGGAGGGGAGAGGGCCCACTGGCCACCAACGAGTTATCTACAGCGGAGGGAGGGGGGGCCCACTGGACACCAATGAGTTATCTATAGCGGACGGAGGGGGGGCCCACTGGACACCAATGAGTTATCTATAGCGGACGGAGGGGGGGCCCACTGGCCACCAACGAGTTAACTACAGGGGAGGGAGGGGGGGCCCACTGGACACCAACGAGTTTACTACAGGGGAGGGAGGGGGGGGGGGGCGGCCGCACTGGCCACCAATGAGTTAAAAACAGGGGGGGGGGGGGTCTGCCCCCTGCTGCCTGGCAGCACCTGCCAGGCAGCAGGGGGCAGTCATGTACACAGTTTTTCAGTATATTCTAACCTGAAGCGTCCCCATCACCATGGGAACGCCTCTGTGTTAGAATATACTGTCGGATCTGATTTTCACGATGTAGCTCATATCCGACAGTATATTCTAACATAGAGGCGTTCCCATGGTGATGGGGACGCTTCAAGTTAAAATATACCATCGGATTGGAGAAAACTCCAATCCGATGGTATAAAAGAACTCCAGACTTTACATTGAAAGTCAATGGGGACGGATCCGTTTGAAATGGCCCCATATTGTGTCAACTTCAAACGGATCCGTCCCTATTGACTTGCATTGTAATTCAGGACGGATCCGTTTGGCTCCGCACGGCCAGGCGGACGCCAAAACGACTTTTTTTTCATGTCCGTGGATCCTCCAAAAATCAAGGAAGACCCACGGACGAAAAAACGGTCACGGATCACGGACCCACGGACCCAGTTTTTGCGGGCCGTGAAAAAAAACTGTCGTGTGCATGAGGCCTAACGTCTTTGTGGCTGCCCCCATACAGTATAACGTCTCCTTGTGGCTGCCCCCATACAGTATAACGTCTCCTTGTGGCTGCCCCATACAGTATAACGTCTCCTTGTGGCTGCCCCCCATACAGTATAACGTCTCCTTGTGGCTGCCCCCCATACAGTATAACGTCTCCTTGTGGCTGCCCCCATACAGTGTAACGTCTCCTTGTGGCTGCCCCCATACAGTATAACGTCTCCTTGTGGCTGCCCCCCATACAGTGTAACGTCTCCTTGTGGCTGCCCCCCATACAGTGTAACGTCTCCTTGTGGCTGCCCCCATACAGTATAACGTCTCCTTGTGGCTGCCCCCATACAGTGTAACGTCTCCTTGTGGCTGCCCCCATACAGTGTAACGTCTCCTTGTGGCTGCCCCCATACAGTGTAACGTCTCCTTGTGGCTGCCCCCTACAGTATAACGTCTCCTTGTGGCTGCCCCATACAGTATAACGTCTCCTTGTGGCTGCCCCCATACAGTGTAACGTCTCCTTGTGGCTGCCCCCATACAGTGTAACGTCTCCTTGTGGCTGCCCCCATACAGTGTAACGTCTCCTTGTGGCTGCCCCATACAGTGTAACGTCTCCTTGTGGCTGCCCCCATACAGTGTAACGTCTCCTTGTGGCTGCCCCATACAGTGTAACGTCTCCTTGTGGCTGCCCCCCATACAGTATAACGTCTCCTTGTGGCTGTCCCCATACAGTGTAACGTCTCCTTGTGGCTGCCCCCATACAGTATAACGTCTCCTTGTGGCCGTCCCCATACAGTATAACGTCTCCTTGTGGCCGTCCCCATACAGTATAACGTCTCCTTGTGGCTGCCCCCATACAGTATAACGTCTCCTTGTGGCCCCCATACAGTATAACGTCTCCTTGTGGCTGACCCCATACAGTATAGTGTCTCCTTGTGGCTGCCCCCATACAGTGTAACGTCTCCTTGTGGCTGTCCCCATACAGTGTAACGTCTTCTTGTAGCTGCCCTCATACAGTGTAACGTCTCCTTGTGGCTGACCCCATACAGTGTAACGTCTCCTTGTGGCTGTCCCCATACAGTATAACGTCTCCTTGTGGCCCCCATACAGTATAACGTCTCCTTGTGGCCCCCATACAGTATAACGTCTCCTTGTGGCTGACCCCATACAGTATAGTGTCTCCTTGTGGCTGCCCCCATACAGTGTAACGTCTCCTTGTGGCTGCCCCCATACAGTATAATATCTCCTTGTGGCTGCCCCCTTACAGTGTAACGTCTCCTTGTGGCTGTCCCCATACAGTATAACGTCTCCTTGTGGCCCCCATACAGTATAACGTCTCCTTGTGGCCCCCATACAGTATAACGTCTCCTTGTGGCTGACCCCATACAGTATAACGTCTCCTTGTGGCTGCCCCCATACAGTGTAACGTCTCCTTGTGGCTGCCCCCATACAGTATAATGTCTCCTTGTGGCTGTCCCCATACAGTATAATGTCTCCTTGTGGCTGCCCCCATACAGTATAACGTCTCCTTGTGGCTGCCCCCCCATACAGTATAACGTCTCCTTGTGGCTGCCCCCATACAGTGTAACGTCTCCTTGTGGCTGCCCCCATACAGTGTAACGTCTCCTTGTGGCTGCCCCCATACAGTGTAACGTCTCCTTGTGTTTTTTCATTTTGAACGGGTATTTATTGCGATAAATTTTTTAATATCGTTATTGTCTGAATATTTTTCATATCGTCCATCCCACCACCCGCAGGTTCCTGCTCTCCTCTGCTGCTTTTCAGCGCTCAGTATTGTATTCAGTCTGTGTGTTATCGCCTTTAGGTTCTGACTCCAGGAGGAGAAATCCCCCCGAGAGATGTCCCCGTCCTCTGTATTCCCAGGACTGTCCAGAGGAGAAGCTCCCAGAGAACCATCAGGTAGATGGAGCTGAGCCCTATACACATCTGTATAGGGGGGTCCTGCAGTCATAGAGGGGTCATAGATGGTGGGGGTCTCTTATGTGGATCTGTTAGATTTCCCACCTGTCTGCTGTATTGTCCTGAATTGTTACAGATGACAAATCAGGGGGAAGATGTGACTGATATTAAAGTGGAGGATGAAGAAGAGCGGATGATGGGCGATCCCCCGTGTAAGAGTGAGGTGGAGGAGGACATTCCAGTCCATGTGACCACAGGTATGGAATCATGAATGGAGGAAGGGAGTTGGGAGGTTTCTTCAGGTGAGGCTCCACCTTAGAGCTGCAGTAAAGGAGCACTCCGGGCAGTGACCCAGCTTTGAGTCTTGAAATAGCAGGCTAATGGTTTTATACTAGTAAAGGCACCGGAGACCTGTAATAATGGCTGTTATACCTCAGGTAGGTGTCATCAGATGCCGGGTGTTATAGAGGACATTACTTCTACACTATAAAGGCTGGAGACATGTAGTAATGGCTGTTATACCTCAGGTAGGTGACATCAGATGCCGGGTGTTATAGGTGACATTACTACTACACTATAAAGGCTGGAGACATGTAGTAATGGCTGTTATACCTCAGGTAGATTACATCAGATGCCGGGTGTTATAGATGACATTACTTCTACACTATAAAGGCTGGAGACATGTAGTAATGGCTGTTATACCTCAGGTAGGTGACATCAGATGCCGGGTGTTATAGATGACATTACTACTACACTATAAAGGCTGGAGACATGTAGTAATGGCTGTTATACCTCAGGTAGGTGACATCAGATGCCGGGTGTTATAGGTGACATTACTACTACACTATAAAGGCTGGAGACATGTAGTAATGGCTGTTATACCTCAGGTAGGTGACATCAGATGCCGGGTGTTATAGATGACATTACTACTACACTATAAAGGCTGGAGACATGTAGTAATGGCTGTTATACCTCAGGTAGGTGACATCAGATGCCGGGTGTTATAGATAACATTACTGCTACACTATAAAGACTGGAGACATGTAGTAATGGCTGTTATACCTCAGGTAGGTGTCATCAGATGCCGGGTGTTATAGATGACATTACTACTACACTATACAGGCTGGAGACATGTAGTAATGGCTGTTATACCTCAGGTAGGTGACATCAGATGCCGGGTGTTATAGATGACATTACTACTACACTATAAAGGCTGCAGACATGTAGTAATGGCTGTTATACCTCAGGTAGGTGACATCAGATGCCGGGTGTTATAGATGACATTGTACTTATTTTGAGCTGAAAATCTTTTTTTTTTTCAGTATTAAAAATATGGAGTCCTTTTCTCTGTACAGAGCTGAGATGCTCTACTGGCAGGATATGAGTTTTCTCTCTGCTCCGTCAGGCAGCGAGGTGACGGGCTCCTTATCTCTGACATTATAGACACTCATTATAGATCAGTTCTTATCTTACTGATGGCCTCTAAGGCCTGTATTACACCAACAGATTATCTGACAGATTTTCTGACCAACTATTGGTCTCATTGGACAGATATTGGTCAGATAATCTGTTGGTGTAATACAGGCCTTAGTAATTTAGAGATCAGGATTATTAGATGACCAGCACAAGTACCAGTCACACAGCTAGAAAAACAATTAACCCTTTGTGACAGAACGGCTCAATATTTTTACTAAAGACCAATTGAAAAAATGATTTTTAGCCCCAAATGAGTAAAATGCAATCATAAAATAATGTTCCCCATAGATAGTCTTTAAATGTATTTTATTGGTATTTTATGTGATCGACCAACACAAAGTACAAGTCTGTGTGAGGTTTCTCTGCAGAAGCGTCTGTGAACAGCAGTTTTTAAGTTTTGTCACAGACAAGACTGAATCCTTCCATTGTAGCTCTGGCTGGATGTTTAGGGTTGTTGTCCTGCTGGAATGTGAACCCCCACACCAGTCTGAAGTCTTCTGCAGCCTCTACCAGGTTTTTGTCCATGATTGCCCTGTATTTAGCTCCTTTCATCTTCCCATCAACTCTGACCAGCTTTCCTGTCCCTGCTGAAAAGAAGCCCCCCCCACAGTATGATGCTGCCACCATGTTTCACGGTGGGTATGGTGGGTTCAGGGTGCTGTGCAGTGGTAGTTTTTGTCCCACACAGCATTTTGCATTTGTGCCAAAAAGTTCCACTTTGGTCTCCTCTGACCAGAGCACCTTCTTCCAAGTGTTTGCTGTGTCCCCTACATGCATTGTGGCTTTCTTCTTGCCACTCTTCCATAAAGGGCAGATTGGTGGAGTACACAACTAATAGGTGTGCTGTGGGCAGATTTTCCCACCTGAGCTGTGGATTTCTGCAGTGTGACCATGGTCCTCCTGGCTGCTTCTCTAATTGGTGCTCTTCTTGCCTCGTCTGTCAGTTAAGGTGGACAATCATGTATTGCTAGATTTGCAGTTGTGCCATACTCCTTCCATTTTCGGATAATGGATTGACCAGTGCTCCGTGAGATGTTCAGAGCTTTGTATATTTTTTATAACCTAACCCTGCTTTACACTACTTCACAACTTTATTCCTGACCTGTCTGGCGTGTTCCTTGGTTTTCATGATGCTGTTTGACCCCTGATGTTCTCTAACAAACCTCAGAGGCCTTCACAGAAGAGCTGGAGTTATACTGAGAAGACATTACACACAGGTGGACTCTATTACTAATTAGGTGACTTCTGAAGGCAAAGGTCACACTGGATTTTATTTAGGGGGATCAGAGTACAGGGGCCTGAATACAAATGCATGCCATACCTTTCAGATATTTATTTATTAAACATTTTGAAACCATGTCTCATCTTCTTCTCACTTCACACAGACTTGTGCTTTGTTGGTCGATCACATAAACCCCAATAAAATACATCTAAGTTTGTGAGTGTAATGTGAAGAAATGTGGAAAAGTTCACGGGGTATGAATACGTTTTATGGCACTGTATAAGACCTACATTCCGAATACTGCGCCTTCTTTATGAAAGACCCCAGCCAGCCTACATCGCTTCATGGAATGTTCGCTACGCCTTGCCTCCAGGATGTATGAGGAGAGGGCTGAGCGAGCTGAAGTTTAAAGGGGAGTTATACCCTGTGGTTTATATACTTCATGGGTTACCTGAAATGCTTTTATTTTGTTGTAGAGCTAAGACCAAGAGGATAGAGTGTTCCTCAATAAACCTGCGCCCGCATGGCTTACACCATTGTATAAGCAGTGAGTGGGTAAGGTTATGGGGGAAGAATCCCCATCTCTCAGTGAGAACATTAGACGTGATTAGGATGGAAGTATCTACTTCTTTTAAAGCTTTTGAGAATCTTCCACATTATCTGGGAAGTTAGCATCTTCTATTACTGTATCCGACTCTGCCTCCTCTGATGAGGAACTCCACTTCCTCTTCTGACTATGAACTGTTCTTCAGAAGACAAGGGCGGTCTGGTAACTTAAAGTGGCCCTGGAAAAAAACTAAAAGTGGCCCCATGTTGTAGGCAGGTCCGAATTAACAGAAGACGGGGCAACACAAGTAGGCAGGATCAACAATACCATAGTGCAAAACACCATCCCAGCAGAACCAAATAACACAATGTAGCACAATATACTGCCCCAAAAGATGTCCCTCTGTGGTGGCCATCAATAGCTATCTGTCCTCCTCCTCCAGTCATCTATGGAGCAGGGGGCTTAGGAGGTGAGGTGCGGGTCATGTGCGGTCGCTGGCTGGGTACCCGAGTACCTGATTCTCACAGCATTAGTTACTGTTGAGACCTTATTAGGTACCCGGTCAGCAGCAGAGAGGAGAACTTGAGTGGCCCCCTGGGGCATCCGCCCACCAGGAAATTTCCCTGTAGGGTCTATGGCTAATCTGCCCCTGGACAGGGATACTCTGATGATAACTGAGGGATTTTTTTGTAGGAGCCAGTCAAACTTAAAAACAAAAGTCTAATCAACAAAGACGCAGGATCACCGGGCCTGAGAAAAAGGGGCACTCTGATTTTTCCCCCAGGCTTGTGAAAACATTTTGGCAAGCTGTTAGATGAGGAGCATAGTAAAGGAGGGTTACCACCTTCAGTCCCGGCCCCGGAAAAATTCAAAATCTCCGATTTACTTGCAAATTGAGGAAGAGCTTCTGCAGTAAACAAGGAGAAACCTCAGGGAGATAAATCCGTACCTGGCGTGTAAGGAAATTCAGGATGGAGTCCATCCAATCCGCAATCAAGTATCGTTTCAAGGACTGTGTGATGGGCACAATAGTTATGAAAGATGCTTAGTATCACGTGCCGATTCTTCATTTTCAATATCGTGCCCTAATATTCGGAGTCTGCCAAGCCCCCAGAGTGTTCGCGGGGAGACCCGTGTAGCCCTTTGACTAGACCACCATAATAAGGCATATTGGCGGTCATTGGGTTAAAGAGGTTTTCAGGTTTAAGGTTTCCTCCGCTCCAGATAAACAGCATGGGATGCAATTAAGGCTTTTGTTGGGGGTTTGGGTTAAAGGGGTTCTCCAGGCTTTTACTATAAATATCAGATCAGCGGTGGTCCGACGCTTGGCACCCTCGCCGATCAGCTGTATGAAGGGAAGGCGCGTGCACTGCCCACATGCCATCTCCCTTCCTGGTCACCGCTGCTGCTGTCTATGGCAAAGCTCTCCTGTGAGCGGCGTCACATCTTCTGTACTTTAAGGGTTTCTACCACTTGAATATCACATATTTGGTGTTCAGACACTAGCGATTCGCTAGTGTCTGTTCTTGCCTACAAGCTAATTATCACATTAATCCGGGCTGCCGATACCTCAAAAAAAGCACTTATATCTTTATGCAAATGAGCCTCTAGGTGCTATGCAGGCGTTTTTCTAAGCACCTAGAGGCTCCGTCTACCTTGCATTTTGCCGCCCTGCGCCTCGCTCCAGCACGCCCATCTCTCACTGTAATCGATCCTCCCCCTGCTTCAGCCTTCCGAAATCCCGCGCCTGCGCCGTCCGTCGCGGCATTCGGAGGCATTCGGCGCAGGCGCAGTCAATGTCTGACCGCTTGCTGCTGGGCTTCGTCTGTCCCACGGAGCTCTGTGACGTCATCGGCGCAGGCGCAGTTGAAATGTCTGAGCAGGGAGCGGTCAGACATTGACTGCGCCTGCGCCGAATGCCTCCGAATGCCGCGACGGACGGCGCAGGCGCGGGATTTCGGAAGGCTGAAGCAGGGGGAGGATCGATTACAGTGAGAGATGGGCGTGCTGGAGCGAGGCGCAGGGCGGCAAAATGCAAGGTAGACGGAGCCTCTAGGTGCTTAGAAAAACGCCTGCATAGCACCTAGAGGCTCATTTGCATAAAGATATAAGTGCTTTTTTTGAGGTATCGGCAGCCCGGATTAATGTGATAATTAGCTTGTAGGCAAGAACAGACACTAGCGAATCGCTAGTGTCTGAACACCAAATATGAGATATTCAAGTGGTAGAAACCCTTTTATTTCACACCATCTACACGGATCCATCTTCAATATCTTTTCTTACGCGTTTCGATCATAACGTCTTAGTCACAGCCGGGGTTACACTAATAAATGCCATCTTTACATAATGTCCAGTCTGAGACTCCCAGCATGCACCTCTCACTATGGGGGGAGCGCCGGCCCCTGTGGTTACCAAACCTGAGCATGATTTTTGCGGGATGAGATGACGGTTCTATTGGCACTATTTTGGGGTGCGTGTGACTTTTTGATCGCTTGCTATTACACTTTTTGTGTTGTAAGGTGACAAAAAATAGTTTATTTAGCACAGTTTTTATTTTTAATTTTTTACGGTGTTTATCTGAGGGGTTTGGTGATGTGATATGTTTATAGAGCCGGTCTATATGGACGCGGCGATACAGAATATGTATACTTTTTTTATTTATGTAAGTTTTACACAATAATATCATTTTTTAAACAAAAAAAATGATGTTTTGGTGTCTCCATATTCTGAGTCATAGTTCTTTTTATTTTTTGGGCGATTGTCTCAGGTAGGGGCTTATTTTTTGCGGGATGAGGTGACGGTTAGATTGGTACTATTTTGGTGGGCAAACGCCTTTTTGATCGCTGGCTGTTGTACTTTTTGTGATGTAAGGTGACAAAAAATGGTTTATTTAGCACAGTTTTTATTTTTTACGGTGTTCATCTGAGGGGTTAGGTGATGTGATATATATTTATAGAGCTGGTCGATACGGACGCGGCGATACCTAATATGTATATTTTTTCACTTTATTTGGGGAAAATGCCGTTTTTGTTTACTTTTTACTTAAAACTTTTAATTTTGGGGGGGAAAACTTTATTTTTTTAAACTTTTTTTTAACTTTATTTTTTTGTCCCACTTTGGGACTTCAACTTTTGGGGGTCTAATCCTTTACAATGCATTCCAATACTTCTGTATTAGAATGCATTGGCTGTATGAGTAATACTGTGTATTACTCATACAGCTTCCGGCCTGTGAGATCCAGGGGGCTGGATCTCACAGGCTCGTCACCGGAAGGCAGCGTGATACCTTCCATGCCATCGGGTCCCCCCCACAGCCGCATGGGGACACGATGGCACCGCCACACGCCACCACCGCAATAGATAAAAGCCGCAAACCGCAGGTCTGAATTGCGGCAATCTCCGACATGAGGAGTCACGGGACCCCTCCGGGCATTTAGCCGAAGTGCCTGCTCAATGATTTGAGCAGGCACCGGCGGTGCTCAGAAATACACAGGGCGTACAGGTAAAGCCGACAGTCTGCGGGTAAAGCCGACAGTCTGCAGTTAGAGCCGACAGTCTGCAGTTAGAGCCGACAGTCTGCAGTTAGAGCCGACAGTCTGCAGGTAGAGCCGACAGTCTGCAGGTAGAGCCGACAGTCTGCAGGTAGAGCCGACAGTCTGCAGGTAGAGCTGACAGTCTGCAGGTAAAGCTGACAGTCTGCAGGTAAAGCTGACAGTCTGCGGGTAAAGCACGTCTTGTTTGTTTCATTTCAAATCCATTGTGGTGGTGTTAAGAGCCAAAAATGTTAGAAATGTGTCCATGTCCCAATATTTATGGACCTGACTGTATATACAGTGGATATAAAAAGTCTACACGCCCCTGTTAAAATGTCAGGTTTCTGTGATGTAAAAAAATGAGGCAAAGATAAATCATTTCAGAACTTTTTCCACCTTTAATGTGACCTATAAACTGTACAAGTCAACTGAAAAACAAACTGAAGTCTTTTAGGTGGAGGGAAGAAAAAATATAAAAATAAAATAATGTGGTGCATAAGTCTGCACACCCTAACCTAATATTTTGTTGAAGCCCCTTTTGATGTTATTCCAGCACTCAGTCTTTTTTGGGGATGAGTCTATCAGCACTGGCACATTGTGACTCTTCTTTGCAGAGACCCCTCCAAATCTGTCAGATTGCGAGGGCATCTCCTGGGCACTGCCCTCTTCAGATCACCCCACAGATTGCGAGGGCATCTCCTGGGCACAGCCCTCTTCAGATCACCCCACAGATTGCAAGGGCATCTCCTGGGCACTGCCCTCTTCAGATCACCCCACAGATTGCGAGGGCATCTCCTGGGCACTGCCCTCTTCAGATCACCCCACAGATTGCGAGGGCATCTCCTGGGCACTGCCCTCTTCAGATCACCCCACAGATTGCGAGGGCATCTCCTGGGCACTGCCCTCTTCAGATCACCCCACAGATTGCGAGGGCATCTCCTGGGCACTGCCCTCTTCAGATCACCCCACAGATTGCGAGGGCATCTCCTGGGCACTGCCCTCTTCAGATCACCCCACAGATTGCGAGGGCCTCTCCTGGGCACAGCCCTCTTCAGATCACCCCACAGATTGCGAGGGCATCTCCTGGGCACAGCCCTCTTCAGATCACCCCACAGATGGCGAGGGCATCTCCTGGGCACAGCCCTCTTCAGATCACCCCACAGATTGCGAGGGCATTTCCTGGGCACAGCCCTCTTCACATCACCCCACAGATTGCGAGGGCATCTCCTGAGCACAGCCCTCTTCACATCACCCCACAGATTGCGAGGGCATCTCCTGGGCACTGCCCTCTTCACATCACCCCACAGATTGTCAATCGGATTCAGGTCTGGGCTCTGGCTGGGCCATACCAAAATTGTAATCTTCTTCTGGTGAAGCCATTCCTTTGTTGATTTGGATCTATGCTTTGGGTGGTTGTCATGCTGAAAGATGAAGTTCCTCTTCGTGTTCAGCTTTCTAGCAGAAGCCTGAAGGTTTTGGGCCAATATTGACTGGTATTTGGAACTGGTTATAATTCCCTCTAGCTTAACTAAGGCCCCAGTTCCAGCTGAAGAAGAGCAGCCCCTTGGCATGATGCTGCCACCACCATGCTTCACTGTGGGGATGGGGTTCTTCTGGTGATACGGCAGTGTTGTTTTTGCGCCAAACATATCTTTTGGAATTATGGTCAAAAAGTTCCACCTTGGTTTCATCAGGCCATAACACCTTTTCCCACATGATTATGGGAGACTTCAGATGTGTTTTTGCAGAATGTAGCCTGGTTTGGATGTTTTACTTGGTAAGAAAAGGCTTTCGTCTTGCCGCTCTACCCCATAGCCCAGACATATGAAGAATACGGGAGATTGTTGTCACATGGACCACACAGCCAGGACTTGCCAGATATTCCTGCAGCTCCTGTAATGTTGCTGTCGGCCTCTTGGTCGCCTCCCAGACCAGTTTTCTTCTTGTCTTTTCATCAGTTTTGGAGGGACGTCCAGTTCTTGGTAATGTCACTGTTGTGCCATATTTTCTCCTCTTGATGATGACGGTCTCCACTGTGTTCCATGGTAGATCTAATGCCTTGGAATTCTTTTGTCCCCTTCTCCTGACTGATACCTTCTAACAATGAGATCCCTCTGATGCTTTGGATGCTCTCTATGGTCCATGGCTTCTGCTGTGGGATGCGACTAAGAACATTTCAGGAAAGACCAACGAGAGCAGCTGAACTTTATTTGGGGTTAATCAGAGGCCCTTTACATGACGGCCGGTGTCTGCTGACTGCCTATCTAACAGGATTCTGAATGTGATTGCTTAAATCTGAACACAGCTACATCCCCAGTTATAAGAGGGTGCGCAAACTTATGCAACCACATTATTTTAGTTTGTTTGTTTTTTTTCTTCCCTCCACCCAAAAGATTTTAGTTTGTTTTTCCATTGAGTTGTACAGTTTATAGGTCACATTAAAGGGGGAAAAAGTTCTTAAATGTTTTATCTTTCTCATTTTTTTTACAGCACAGAAACATTTTAACAGGGGTGTGTAGACTTTTTTATATCCACTGTATGTATATACACATCCAAATATACACATATATATATATATATATATATATATATATATATATACAGTACAGACCAAAAGTTTGGACACACCTTCTCATTCAAAGAGTTTTCTTTATTTTCATGACTATGAAGGCATCAAAACTATGAATTATCACATGTGGAATTATATACATAACAAAAGTGTGAAACAACTGAAAATATGTCATATTCTAGGTTCTTCACAGTAGCCACCTTTTGCTTTGATTACTGCTTTGCACACTCTTGGCATTCTCTTGATGAGCTTCAAGAGGTAGTCACCTGAAATGGTCTTCCAACAGTCTTGAAGGAGTTCCCAGAGATGCTTAGCACTTGTTGGCCCTTTTGCCTTCACTCTGCGGTCCAGCTCACCCCAAACCATCTCGATTGGGTTCAGGTCCGGTGACTGTGGAGGCCAGGTCATCTGGCGCAGCACCCCATCACTCTCCTTCATGGTCAAATAGCCCTTACTTTCAAAGTTTTCCCTAATTTTTCGGACTGACTGACCTTCATTTCTTAAAGTAATGATGGCCACTCGTTTTTCTTTACTTAGCTGCTTTTTTCTTGCCATAATACAAATTCTAACAGTCTATTCAGTAGGACTATCAGCTGTGTGTCCACCTGACTTCTCCACAACGCAACTGATGGTCCCAACCCCATTTATAAGGCAAGAAATCCCACTTATTACACCTGACAGGGCACACCTGTGAAGTGAAGACCATTTCAGGTGACTACCTCTGGAAGCTCATCAAGAGAATGCCAAGAGTGTGCAAAGCAGTAATCACAGCAAAAGGTGGCTACTTTGAAGAACCTAGAATATGACATATTTTCAGTTGTTTCACACTTGTTTGTTATGTATATAATTCCACATGTGATAATTCATAGTTTTGATGCCTTCAGTGTGAATCTACAATTGTCATAGTCATGAAAATAAAGAAAACTCTTTGAATGAGAAGATGTGTCCAAACTTTTGGTCTCTACTGTACATATTCAGATGTGTGCAATATAGGGGTGTATATATATATATATATATATATATATATATATATCCACAGACCTGGGCCCATACTGGCCATAATACAGGGCCAATATATACATGTATATAGACATATATACATACATATATATATATTTAAATATCGCCCTTCCCTCTGCAGATAACAGCCCCCTATTGCTAATAGTGATGAGTGAAAGCTGCAGATCCTAGATCCGAAGTCGATTTCCTTTAACCTTCGGATTAATGCTGTACAGAGATCCCTCTCCTTACAGCATTAAAATGTACGGCCTCCGAGGAGGAGAAGTCTCGCAAGAGTTCATGGAATAACTGCGACATTTGAAGTGGAAAACGACTTTAAAACTTGGATCCAAACTCTGCTTCAGATGCGAGGTAGCAGTCAGAACCATAGGAGCACAGTGTAATTGTACTAGACTCCACTGCATACCTGCCCCAACATGAGCCCTCGCACAGCTCCGTGCACATAATAGAATCATAAATAAGGGTACGAATATGCTGATGCAAAGAAAAAGTTGTTTTTTTTTCCACAACATTTTTCAGTTTTTTCCCATTATTAAAACACAAGAAAAACTATACACATTTGATATCATTATAATGGTAGTGACCCGGTGAATGGAAGTAACAGGTCAGTTTTACCTCATAGGAAATGCTGTAAAAATATAAGCCATAAAACTTTGTCGGAATTTTTATTTTTTTTATAAATACACCCTATTTGGAATTTATTTCCCCGCTTCTTACTACATTGTATGCAACCGTAAATGGTGCCATTAAAAAGTACAACTTGTCCCGTAACAAAAAAAAGCTTGCATACGGCCATGTGAATGGGAAGATAAGAGTTAAGGCTTTGGGAAGGCTGGGAGTGAAAAATGAAAATGAATTTTTTTTTTAAATTGTCTGAACATTAAAAGGTTAATGTCTCAGGATTTGGTGGGGGGGAATCACTGAGTGCAGACCAGAATCTGGGACGTCACTGAAACATGTTAGCTTATGTTCTGATTAGCTTTTTTTTCCGCCCTGACTTCGGAACACATTCTGTGTGATACTCCAGGCTGATCGATCGTCTAGTAGATGATTTATCCGCACACTGTAGCAAGAAAAAAGTGACCTCCTTCCTCCTGTTACAATTTCCTTGCGCAAATTCGCTCCATTGATTTAGGCCTCATGCACACGATCGTTGTTTGGGTCCGCATCCAAGCCGCTGTTTTGGCGGCTCGGATGCGGACCCATTCACTTCAATGGGGCCACAAAAGATGTGGACAGCAAAAAAATATAACATGTCCTATTCTTGCAAATTGCGGAAGGCAACACTTGCGGCTTCTGTTGTTTGCGGATCGCAAAAAATGGAACGGTCGTGTGCATGAGGCCTTAGGCTAAATCTGCAAGCAGATCCTCAACATGCAAACTGTAGAAACTCAGGAGACGTTTAAGAGTCGGCCTTAAATTTCTACAGCAAATACATAGCAGAGAAGGGAAGGATGTATTCCTCACATTCCTGATGGATCCACCTCTGACTTTTGCACAAAAAATGTATTTTATATTGTATGTGTCTCTCCAGCCTAAGGCCAGATTCACATCAGCTTATTACGGACATATTATCCATCTGTATTGTGCACATGTGTCCCGACCACAGGTTCAGCTGACATCAACTCACAGCATCATAGATACATGTGCACGTAACATAGATGGACATGTCTGTTACATGTGAATCCAGCCTCATTGGAATGTGATAAATTTATCAAAAAGTTTTAATAATAGATCATAAAATCTTTTCTTAACAGAAAATCCCTGTGAGAAGCCTGAAGGAAACATCATGTTATCTCTAGATTATAAAGAAGATGAAGACACCAGGCAGCGCTCTTCAGGAGAAAACTTCATTACCTGTAATGTACATCCAGGACTTCACAGTGCAGAGCCATCAAATAATTCCCCCAAGAATGAGGAACTTTCTAATGACCAATCACAGATTATTAACCCAAGTCCAAATCTATCATATAATCATCCTAACCATGAGGAATCTTCTGACCAATCACTGATTATTACTCCAAATCTAAGGCAGAAACGGGGTAAAAGGTTTAATTGTGAGGAACGTGGAAAACAGTTCAGATATAAGTCAGAGCTTTCTATACACAAAAGTTACACAGGAGATAAGCCATATTCATGTTCAGAATGTGGGAAATGTTTTCCATATAAATCATTGCTTTTAAGACATGAGAAAATTCACACAGAAGAGAAGCCGTATTCATGTTCAGAATGTGAAAAAAGCTTTAACCAGAAATCAGGCCTTGACAGACATAAGAGAATCCACACAGGAGAGAAGCCATATTCTTGTTCGGAGTGTAGGAAATGTTTTACCAAGAAATCAAGTCTTGAATATCATAAGAGAATTCACACAGGAGAGAAGCCATATTCATGTTCAGAATGTGGGAAGTGTGTTATCAATAAATCAAGTCTTGATCAACATAAGAGAATTCACACAAAAGAGAAGCCATATTCCTGTTCAGAATGTGGGAAATGCTTTAACCACAAATCAAGCCTTGATCAACACAAAAGACTTCACACAGGAGAGAAGCCATATTCTTGTTCAGAATGTGAGAAATGCTTTCGCCACAAATCAAGCTTTGATCAACATAAGAGAATACACACAGGAGAGAAGCCATTTTCATGTTCAGAATGTGGGAAATGTTTCATAGAAAAAAGATGTCTTACTACACATCTGAGAATTCACACAGGAGAGAGACCATTTTTATGTTCAGAATGTGGGAAATGCTTTGTTAGGAAATCAAGTTTTCATCAGCATAAGAGAATTCACATAGAAGAGAAGCCATATTCATGTTCAGAGTGTGGTAAATGTTTTACATATAAATCATATCTGGTTGCACATCAGAAAATTCACACAGGAGAGAAGCCATATTCATGTTCAGAGTGTGGTAAATGTTTTACATATAAATCATGTCTGGTTGCACATCAGAAAATTCACACAGGAGAGAAGCCATATTCATGTTCAGAATGTGAGAAAAGTTTCACAGACAAAATAGGTCTTACTACACATCAGAGAAGTCACACAGGAGAGAAACCATTTTCATGTTCAGAATGCGGGAACTGCTTTACCAAGAAAACACATCTTAATCTACATAAGAGAATTCACACAGGAGAGAAGCCATATTCATGTTCAGAGTGTGGTAAATGTTTTGCAGGTCAATCAGGTCTGGTTGTACATCTGAGAATTCACACAGGAGAGAAGCCATATTCATGTTCAGAATGTGGGAGATGCTTTTCCCAGAAATCAAGCCTTGTTAAACATAAAAGAATTCACACAGGAGAGAAGCCATTTTCATGTTCAGAATGCGGGAACTGCTTTACCAAGAAATTAAGTCTTGATCTACATAAGATAATCCACACAGGGGAGAAGACATGTTGATGTTTTATTTAAGAATAATGTTTTACAAAGAAATTAGTCTTTCAAACTTGCAGACTTAAGTGTTTTTTTTTACCAGTGACTTGTGAATATGACTTCTGTTGCTTATTTGGATACAATATTGGCACAATGAGGTAAAATGAACACACGTTTCTTTTATTTCTTTTTACTTCATTCCAATATAAAATGGTATATCATGAGGGACGCTGAGAAAGACATCGTTCACACCTCACATGACCCCTCACTCATGTGTGCAGTTAGAGAAGGTGGGATTTTCATAATATTATTAACAAACAAAAAATCCCGCAGGAGGTTACCACGCTAATTTTTGATAAACAGAAAATATTTAAATGGTCTCTTAGACCTGAAGCGTGTGTCTGCAACCTCTCTGATAATATAACTTAAACTAAATCTAATAATAATTCTTTATTGAAATCCTTAGATTACACAAATGTATAATGTACACTTAGGGACAAACATTTAAAACTATCAGGTCTGGGTAGATTCCAGGGTGAATGAATCTGCTGCTGATGCGTGTTTCACATGTGCATTCATATCCTCCCCATTGGGGGAAGGGGACCGCACTCTGATACTTTAATGATAGGTATGTTTGAATCTACCCTTCCTGCCTAAAAGCTATAGACCTGCTTCCCTACATGTTTCGCCGAGCTATTCGGCTTCTTCAGGGGAAAACAGCACAGGTACTGAAAATTGGGGGCGGGGCCAGGGCATTTAAAACTTCCGGATTGCTTAGCGATCGTTTTGGACCAGTCAAAACCCTTACCTAACTAGGTATGTGTACACGTCACCCGGAAGGACCTTCCTATTGGACCGGGCTCTGCTCTCATGGTCCGTGGCGGCCAGAGGGCATCATCGGGGTGCGTCGCGCATGCGCCATACCGGGATATGCAGCCGTGCCTCCTTAGGACTTCATCCGTGCGGGCGCTTGCGCCGTTCCTATGCTACCATGGACGCTCCATCGGACACTTCTGCGCATGCGCTAGGCTTCGTCCCTTCCTGCTATCATTTACCTTCTATCGCGCATGCTCCGGATCGCTGCTCATCAGTCTCAGAGGTAAACTGCGCCTGCGTCCAGCGATTGGATTTCGGCTAATGTAAAATTACATTAACTATGTCCTTATACTACCATTTGTATGAGTAGATCTTATTTTCGTGCCCTAGGGGTACCCTCTATATTGATGGATCTCTACATGTATCGATATTAACTATACCTCTTGATGGGTACCCATCTCTAACATGTATATAAGTGTATATATATAGATTTATACAATAGTCCTCAAAAATGTATTATGTGGCACTTCAAGAAGGACTTTTTATTATTACTTATGCATACTCATGTGTTACTGTCACTATTGTTTTGATGGAATTTTACACCTCTTTACAGGTTTTAATGGCAGTGGACCTCCATCCATGAACTCCACAATGCTGCGACTTCACCCCACATGCTGACACCCCCAGTCACGGCCCGCAAGAATCCCCAGGTGAGTAATGACCCCATAAACTAGTGGGGGGACGACTGATATTTTTCCAACTACTAATCGCTCTCTTGTTACCATTTTCTTTTGTTCCAGTCCCTTAAATTTTCAGACGTAGCAACTAAATTCATCCCTAAGGTGTCTAATAAATAATCAATATTTTTAGTGCTGTCTTTAGTAGTCACGGATGAAGTCCTAAGGAGGCACGGCTGCATATCCCGGTATGGCGCATGCGCGACGCACCCCGATGATGCCCTCTGGCCGCCACGGACCATGAGAGCAGAGCCCGGTCCAATAGGAAGGTCCTTCCGGGTGACGTGTACACATACCTAGTTAGGTAAGGGTTTTGACTGGTCCAAAACGATCGCTAAGCAATCCGGAAGTTTTAAATGCCCTGGCCCCGCCCCCAATTTTCAGTACCTGTGCTGTTTTCCCCTGAAGAAGCCGAATAGCTCGGCGAAACATGTAGGGAAGCAGGTCTATAGCTTTTAGGCAGGAAGGGTAGATTCAAACATACCTATCATTAAAGTATCAGAGTGCGGTCCCCTTCCCCCAATGGGGAGGATATGAATGCACATGTGAAACACGCATCAGCAGCAGATTCATTCACCCTGGAATCTACCCAGACCTGATAGTTTTAAATGTTTGTCCCTAAGTGTACATTATACATTTGTGTAATCTAAGGATTTCAATAAAGAATTATTATTAGATTTAGTTTAAGTTATATTATCAGAGAGGTTGCAGACACACGCTTCAGGTCTAAGAGACCATTTAAATATTTTCGGTGGGATTTTCATAGCACCAACAGCTGATACTTATATACAAAATACATCGCCATAAACAGCCCTAACATATGAAAGTGATCAATCGTATAAATGCACTAAAGCTACAAATTTCATTTAACCCCTTAGGTATTAAAGACTGGAGTTTTACTATCCAAAAGGTCTCCCTTTGTAACAATTAACAAGCCTTTGAGACAAGGCATGTATTCTGTGTGGGTGGCTTCGCTATGTGGACGATGTGTTCATGCTATGGAGGGGTGATGATTCTTACACAGTTTGTTACCCATTTAAACGAGTGCCATAATACCATCAAATTTACGTTATGATGGAAATGTTATTCATTTTTGGATATTGAATTACGGCACGTAGAGGGAGGATTTGACACACTATTCACAAAGACCACAGATCGAAATAACCTGCTGCTTCATTCCAGCCACCACGACCCTCACATTTTTTCCAGTATCCCTAGGAGGTCACACTGGCCAGAAGGATATCTCGTACAGATAAAATATATGAAAAAAACTATTATTATTGATGGGTAATAAATTCACACAGAGGGGTTATAAGAAAGATATGACTGAAATTGAAATAGAGGTTGGTAAAAAAAAAAACAAGACAGGACATCGGACAAGTTAAAAAGAGGGAGAACCAAAGAAACAATTTGTGTGTTTCCAAATATGATCGACATTCTAAACTAATAAAAAAAAGGTTATTCTGAAATATTGGGAGGTCCTAAGACGTGATCAAAAACATGGGGAATGTTTGTTGATAACCCCCTTTTTGCCTCTCTGAATAACATGCTGATTGGATGTGACATGCACCCCTAAAAAAATGGAAAGACAGAGTTTCCTTGCAACTCAGAGGAGGGGTACTTTCTCCCTGCCTGAGCTGTGGGAATTGTAGTGCTATAATTAACCTCCTCACGACCGCCGTACGCAGGATTGCGTCTTCGCGGCGGTCGTGCTGCTCTGGGTGGACGCGCCGGTGCGTCCTCTCGCGAGACGCGAGATTTCTGGGTATGCCGGCCCGCGCATGCGCATCGCGGGCCGGCAAAATTCAAAGAAGAAGTTCGTCATCCACCTGCCGGCCACGATCATTGGCTGGCAGGTTGATGATTTTCAAAAAATCCAATCAGCAGCCATTTAACCCCACATATTAGTAAATATGATCTGTTATATGGCTGCCTGCTCCTCTGCTCCTTCTTTTGGTCGGTTGGTTAATTTTTCGGACTGACTGACCTTCATTTCTTAGGCCCCATGCACACGGCCGTTGTTCACGGCCGTGTGCGGGCCGTGGAACCGCGGCCTGGATCCCTTCCTGTGAGCTGGAGCGCACAGCGTCACTGGTTGCTATGACGCCGTGCGCTCCCTGCTGCCGCCGCAATACAGTACTACACTGGTATGATCTATACCAGTGTATTACTGTACTGTGCCGGCAGCAGGGAGCGCACGGCGTCATAGCAACCAGTGACGCCGTGCGCTCCAGCTCACAGGAAGGGATCCAGGCCGCGGTTCCACGGCCCGCACACGGCCGTGAACAACGGCCGTGTGCATGGGGCCTTAAAGTAATGATGGCCACTCGTTTTTCTTTACTTAGCTGCTTTTTTCTTGCCATAATACAAATTCTAACAGTCTATTCAGTAGGACTATCAGCTGTGTATCCACCAGAGGAGCACATCATCACTGTGAGTACCCACTACAGTACACTTAGCCCCCAGATCACCTCCCAGCACCCAATTAACCCTTTGATCACCCCTTCTTGCCCCTGTCAATCACTAGTGAAAAGGAAAAAAAGTGATCAGTGCAAACTGTCACTTTTTTTTTTTTCACTGTTATTGACCGTTAGGTTTCAGTATAGTTTAGGCCCCTTGGTTAGGTAGTTAGCGATCAGTTAGCGCCCAGCCCACCGCACCGCAGTCCGTTATTCGCTGATTAGCGTATCGCTAATCAGCATTTGTACTTTTATAGTATCTGAAAGTGATCAAAACTGATCACGGTCAGATCTATAATAGTATTAGTGTCACCTTAGCTCGCCCTCCACCCAAAACGCAGTGTTTGCCCGATCAGGCCTGATCGGTCGCCCACACGTGCGTTCGCCCACGCCCGCCCCACCGCAGTGACAAAAATTATTTATTTTTTTTGATCACTGCACATTCACTTTACACGCACTGCGGCGATAAAAAAATCAGTTTTGATATTTTTTATCAACCGCAGCGGCCTCCGGTACTTCGCTAGCCTCCCATTTGTAAGACAGGCTTGCTTTTTTTCTTGGGTAGTCTCAGGGAATACTCCTAAATTTAGTTGCCCACATGTCTAACAGGGGGTATTCCTCTGAAGAGGCCTACAGGCTTCTGACCCAGTCGGATGAGGAGTGGGAACCCTCATCTGATGAATCCAGCGGGTCAGAATACGAACCTGTAGAAAGCAGTGGCTCTCTGACCCAAAGTTCGGACGAGGAGGTTGAGGTCCCTGATAGCAGCAGGCGTACCCGGCCCCGTGTCGCTAGACCGCAGGTTGCGCAGGATCCGCTTCAAGAGCAGCAGAGTGGGGCTGGTGCTGTCGGATTACGTGGTGAGGCATACACCAGCAGCCCAGCCCTTCCTGGACCTAGTACCAGCACTGCCGTACAACATGGTGAAGTGGCGAGCACCAGAAGGGCAGCAGAGTGGGGCTGGCGCTGTCGGATTACGTGGTGAGGCATACACCAGCAGCCCAGCCCTCCCTGGACCTAGTACCAGCACTGCCGTACAACCTGGTGAAGTAGCGAGCACCAGAAGGGCAGTTGAAGCTGGTACGGTGGCACGTGCAGTAGTGACCCCGTCGCAGCCACCGCAAAGACGTGCCCGTAGAGCCCCTAGAATCCCAGAGGTGCTGGCAAACCCTGATTGGCAGTCCCCAACTTCCGCCGCACCCGTAGTTTTCCCTTTCACTGCCCAGTCTGGAGTTCGGGTTGAGACAGCTCAGATCGGTTCGGCCCTGGGATTTTTTGAGCTGTTCTTGACTGCGGAGCTCTTAGACATAGTCGTGGCAGAAACAAACAGGTATGCCACACAATTTATAACCGCTAACCCGGGAAGCTCTTATGCCCAGTCTTTCCGGTGGAAACCAGTCCAAGTTTCCGAAATTAAAACTTTTCTGGGCCTTCTCCTCAACATGGGCCTGACAAAAAAGCATGAATTGCGGTCATTGGTCCACGAACCCAATTCATCACATGCCCATGTTCTCTGCTGCTATGTCCAGGACACGATTTGAGACCATCCTGCGTTTCCTGCACTTTAGTGATGACAGCACCTCCCATCCCAGAGGCCACCCTGCTTTTGACCGGCTCCACAAAATTCGGCCCCTCATAGACCATTTCAACCTGAAATTTGCAGATATTTATTCCCCAGAGCAAAACATCTGCATAGACGAGTCCCTAATACATTTTACCGGGCGCCTTGGCTTCAATCAATACATCCCAAGCAAGCGCGCCCGGTATGGGGTCAAATTGTATAAGCTCTGTGAAAGGGCCACAGGCTATACCCACAAATTTCGGGTCTATGAGGGAAAAGATCAGACCCTGGAGCCGGTCGGTTGCCCTGACTACCTGGGGAGCAGTGGGAAGACAGTTTGGGACTTGGTGTCACCCTTATTCGGCAAGGGGTACCATCTTTATGTGGAAAATTTTTACACAAGTGTGGCCCTCTTTAGGCATTTGTTTCTAGAACGGATTGGCGCCTGTGGTACCGCGCGAACTAGTCGCGCGGGCTTACCCCAACGGCTCGTTACCACACGTCTTGCAAGGGGGCAGAGGGCCGCATTGTGTAACGAAGAACTGCTCGCGGTGAAATGGAGAGACAAGCGTGACGTTTACATGCTCTCCTCCATTCACGCAGACACGACAATACAAATTGAGCGAGCAACCCGTGTCATTGAAAAGCCCCTCTCAGTCCACGACTATAACCTCCACATGGGAGGGGTCGACTTCAATGACCAGATGTTGTCTCCGTATTTAGTTTCCCGCAGAACCAGACGCTGGTATAAGAAGGTGTCTGTATATTTAATTCAATTGGCTCTGTACAATAGTTTTGTTCTCTACAGTAAGGCTGGGAGAACTGGATCCTTCCTCAAATTTCAGGAAGAGATCATCGCGAACCTCCTGTATCCAGGAGGTTCTCTGGCCCCATCCACCAGTGTAGTTAGCCGTCTAAACGAGCGACACTTCCCCAGTGTCGTTGCTGGTACCTCAAACCGACCGCCACCCCGAAAAAAATGTCGTGTCTGTAGCAGGAGTGGAATAAGGCGTGACACCCGCTATTTCTGTCCTGACTGTCCCGACCACCCTGCCCTATGCTTTGGAGAGTGTTTCCGGAAGTACCACTCACAGGTACACCTAGCATAGGGATCACATCTCACCAGGACAGGTACACAGGGCTATTAGGGCCCATTCACTCACAGCTGCTGCAAACCTCTCCTTTCACATGGGACAAAGTGCATAACGCACTTCGCCACATCTTTGGGCTGATTTGCGCTTTGCACATTGACCCATGGGGAAGGAGAGGTTTGTTCTATAAAGGTAAAACAACAAAAAAAAAAAAAAAAAACACCAGTAAGCAAAAAGGTTAATGTTTAGTTCAAAAAGTTAAAGTTACATGTTCTTTTCCAAAGTTAATAAAATTATTGCGTTGCGGCCTGGTTTTTTAATTTTTATATTTTTTTGTCTTTTTACCTTCCAGGTGGACCAACCGATCGACCTAGCTGCAGCACCGATGTGCATTCTGACAGAAGCATTGCGCTGCTGTCAGATTACATGCAAGTCGGTGTATGCGGCGCTGCAAGACGGGATTTCTCCTCTGCAGTAACAGATATGTTTGCCGAGGCATACGAGCTGAGGAGGAGGCGGCGTTCCGATGCTTTGGCAAACACTTTGTATAGATAAAAAAATAAATAAAAAAATCCCGGCAATGATTTATTCATCCACATCGATTGATGCGAATGGAGAAATCTGGTTTGCCAGGGCATACGAGCTAAGTGGGTATGGATGTTGGCGGAGCTCCTATGTCCTGGCAGACGCCTTTCCCCTCCATTTTTTTTTTTTTGGCAGAGATTTTTCCGTCCACATTGATCGATGCGAATGAAGAAATCTGTGCCGTTCATTTTTTTCTTTCAGCCCAGAGGCTGAACGGAAAAAAAAATCTCATTACCTGTATGCTCAATATAAGGAGAATAGCAGAAACTCCTAATGCTGGCCATACATGTAATGATTGCGGAGACCCTCAAATGCCAGGGCAGTACAAACACCCCACAAATGACCCCATTTTGGAAAGAAGACACCCCAAGGTATTTGCTGAGGGGCATATTGAGTCCATGAAAGATTTAAATTTTTGTCCTAAGTTAGCGGAAAGTGAGACTTTGTGAGAAAAAACAAAAAAAAAATCAATTTCCGCTAACTTATGCGAAAAAAAAAAAAATTCTATGAACTTGCCAGGCCCCTCATTGGATACCTTGGGGTGTCTTCTTTCCAAAGTGGGGTCACATGTGGGGTATTTATACTGCCCTGGCTTTTTAGGGGCCCTAAAGTGTGAGAAGAAGTCTGGGATCCAAATGTCTAAAAATGCCCTCCTAAAAGGAATGTGGGCCCCTTTGCGCATCTAGGCTGCAAAAAAGTGTCACACATGTGGTATCGCCGTACTCAGGAGAAGTTGGGGAATGTGTTTTGGGGTGTCATTTTACATATACCCATGCTGGGTGAGAAAAATATCTTGATCAAATGCCAACTTTGTATAAAAAAATGGGAAAAGTTGTCTTTTGCCAAGATATTTCTCTCACCCAGCATGGGTATATGTAAAATGACCCCCCAAAACACATTCCCCAACTTCTCCTGAGTACGGCGATACCAGATGTGTCACACTTTTTTGCTGCCAAGGTGGGCAAAGGGGCACATATTCCAAAGTGCACCTTTCGGATTTCACCGGTCATTTTTTACACATTTTGATTGCAAGGTACTTCTCACACATTTGGGCCCCTAAATTGCCAGGGCAGTATAACTACCCCACAAGTGACCCCATTTTGGAAAGAAGACACCCCAAGGTATTCCGTGAGGGGCATGGCGAGTTCCTAGAATTTTTTATTTTTTGTCGCAAGTTAGTGGAATATGAGACTTTGTAAGGAAAAAAGAGAAGAAAAAAAAATCATCATTTTCTGCTAACTTGTGACAAAAAAAGAAAAGTTCTAGGAACTCGCCATGCCCCTCACGGAATACCTTGGGGTGTCTTCTTTCCAAAATGGGGTCACTTGTGGGTAGTTATACTGTCCTGGCAATTTAGGGGCCCAAATGTGTGAGAAGTAACTTTGCAATCAAAATGTGTAAAAAATGGCCTGCGAAATCCGAAAGGTGCACTTTGGAATGTGGGCCCCTTTGCCCACCTTGGCTGCAAAAAAGTGTGCCACATCTGGTATCGCCGTACTCAGGAGAGGTTGGGGAATGTGTTTTGGGGTGTCATTTTACATATACCCATGCTGGGTGAGAAAAATATCTTGGTCAAATGCCAACTTTGTATAAAAAAAATGGGAAAAGTTGTCTTTTGCCAAGATATTTCTCTCACCCAGCATGGTTATATGTAAAATGACACCCCAAAACACATTCCCCAACCTCTCCTGAGTACGGCGATACCAGATGTGTGACACTTTTTTGCTGCCAAAGGTGGGCAAGGGGCGCATATTCCAAAGTGCACCTTTCCGGTTTTCACCGGTCATTTTTTACACATTTTGATTGCAAAGTACTTCTCACACATTTGGGCCCCTAAATTGCCAGGGCAGTATAACTACCCCACAAGTGACCCCATTTTGGAAAGAAGACACCCCAAGGTATTCCGTGAGGGGCATGGCGAGTTCCTAGAATTTTTTATTTTTTGTCACAAGTTAGCGGAATATGAGACTTTGTAAGAAAAAAAAAAAAATCATCATCATTTTCTGCTAACTTGTGACAAAAAATAAAAAGTTCTATGAACTCACTATGCCCATCAGCAAATACCTTAGGGTGTCTACTTTCCGAAATGGGGTCACTTGTGGGGTGTTTGTACTGTCTGGGCATTGTAGAACCTCAGGAATCATGACAGGTGCTCAGAAAGTCAGAGAAGCTTCAAAAAGCGGAAATTCACATTTTTGTACCATAGTTTGTAAACGCTATAACTTTTACCCAAACCATTTTTTTTTTGCCCAAACATTTTTTTTTTATCAAAGACATGTAGAACAATAAATTTGGCGAAAAATTTATATATGGATGTCGTTTTTTTTTGCAAAATTTTACAGCTGAAAGTGAAAAATGTCATTTTTTTGCAAAAAATCGTTACATTTCGATTAATAACAAAAAAAGTAAAAATGTCAGCAGCAATAAAATACCACCAAATGAAAGCTCTATTAGTGAGAAGAAAAGGAGGTAAAATTCATTTGGGTGGTAAGTTGCATGACCGAGCGATAAACGGTGAAAGGAGTGTAGTGCAGAAGTGTAAAAAGTGGCTCTGGTCATGAAGGGGGTTTCACCTAGCGGGGCTGAAGTGGTTAAAGATGACGCTGTAGTGCCCCCACACAGGGAGACAGGATACAAATTAAGGATTTTGCAACGTACGAGACATGTAATGTCATATACTGCTTGAAATGCCCATGTGGTAAGATATGTTGGGCAAACATCTCGGGCTATACGGATCAGAATCAATGAGCATAAGTCCAGCCTTAGGAAGGAACTCAGAAGAGAGTAAGATGGAAACAGTGGAGGTGAAAAAACAAGGTGAAACTACGGTTGCCCGAAATCTTTATGATCGGGCCGGTTCTGTCTTCATACATGTTCACACAATGTGCAGTCTGACATTCAGTATAAACCATTGCTGTCTTCCAAATAAGAGGACTGTTCTCTGTAGTCTAACTTGTTTATTCCCAAAACAGGAGTATCGATGTGATAAAACTACAAGAACTTGTAGAAGTAGAAGGCATAGAACAGCATGTATTATAACTTTACATTTCAGGTCATTTTTATATCCGTTATAAAACGTAACATTTAATAAAGATATACTTAAAATCAAAAATGTCTATTGCACTAATAAAATTTGTAAGTGACAATCTGTGTATTTTGGTCTCTTTCAGGGATTCTTTTATCAGGTGTGAGGGATCCACTGGGATATTCACTCCCTATTCCTTTATACTCACTATGCTATGATTTTGTTCACTTTGTAACAGAGAGTATCAAATAGTGTCAATATTGGCTGTTATTGTTGCCACCCAATTAGCAGCTTATTGCTAGGCAACAATAACAGCCAATATTGACACTATTTGATACTATCTGTTACAAAGTGAACACAATCATAGCATAGTGAGTATAAAGGAATAGGGAGTGAATATCCCAGTGGATCCCTCACACCTGATAAAAGAATCCCTGAAAGAGACCAAAATACACTCAGATGGTCACTTACAAATTTGACTAGTGTTAGTATTTTGGGCAAAAGACATTTTATATTTTAAGTACATGTTTATTAAATGTTAAGTTTTATAACGAATATAAAAATGATCTGAAACAGGAACTAGATAGCCATCGGCTTTTGGATCTATCAAATTGAATAAATCCTGGGTCAAATTTAGGGTTTAATCTTGAATTGAATATAACTTTACGGTAGTCCGGGATTGGGGACCTTGGTCTAATAGTAATCTACTGACATACACATTACAAACATGCATGTACTACCTTTTGAACATATTTCTCATGCCCTGTTTTCATCCAGTAAATTCTTGGCCGGAAGTATTTTCTTGTCTCCAGTGATGTTCCAGGTCCCTGGCAGGCGAGCAAAGCCTCATCGTCCACTGCTCAGGGAGCCCGGTGACATCACTGGCAGCCTAGGTAATTATGCAGAGAGGATGGAGGGGCGGTAACTAGGCCAGCCG